>NW_027254366.1:10000-310000 GCF_044704955.1 Pristiophorus japonicus
GTTAGGACACTGTCAGTGAACACAGGGGGTGATGGGGGAACGGGACTGGGTGTGAGTTAGGACATGGTCAGTGAGCACAGGGGGTGATGGGTCAATGGGGCTGGGCGTGAGTTAGGACACGATCAGTGAGCACAGGGGGTGATGGGTCAATGGGACTGGGTGTGAGTTAGGACACGGTCAGTGAGCACAGGGTGTAATGGGTCAATGTGACTGGGTGTGAGTTAGGACATGGTCAGTGAGCACAGGGTGTAATGGGTCAATGGGACTGGGTGTGAGTTAGGACACTGTCAGTGAGCACAGGGGGTGATGGGGGAATGGGACTGGGTGTGAGTTAGGACATGGTCAGTGAGCACAGGGGGTGATGGGGGAACAGGACTGGGTGTGAGTTAGGACATGGTCAGTGAGCACAGGGGGTGATGGGTCAATGGGACTGGGTGTGAGTTAGGACATGGTCAGTGAGCACAGGGGGTGATGGGGGAACGGGACTGGGTGTGAGTAAGGACACGGTCAGTGAGCACAGGGGGTGATGGGTCAATGGGACTGGGTGTGAGTTAGGACACGGTCAGTGAGCACAGGGGGTGATGGGTCAATGGGACTGGGTGTGAGTTAGGACACGGTCAGTGAGCACAGTGGGTTATGGGTCAATGGGACTGTGTGAGCTAGGACATGGTCAGTGAGCACAGGGGGTGATGGGTCAATGGGACTGGGTGTGAGTTAGGACATGGTCAGTGAGCACACGGGGTGATGGAGGAACGGGACTGGGTGTGAGTTAGGACACGGTCAGTGAGCACAGGGGGTGATCGGTCAATGGAACTGGGTGTGAGTTAGGACACGGTCAGTGAGCACAGGGGGTGATGGGTCAATGGGACTGGGTGTGAGTTAGGACATGGTCAGTGAGCACAGGGGGTGATGGGTCAATGGGACTGGGTGTGAGTTAGGACACGGTCAGTGAGCACAGGGCGTGATGGGGGAACGGGACTGGGTGTGAGTTAGGACACGGTCAGTGAGCACAGGGGGTGATGGGTCAATGGGACTGGGTGTGAGTTAGGACACGGTCAGTGAGCACAGGGGATGATGGGTCAATGGGACTCGATGTGAGTTAAGACACGGTCAGTGAGCACAGGGGGTGATGGGTGAGCGGAACTGGGTGTGAGTTAGGACATGGTCAGTGAGCACAGGGGGTGATGGTTGAGCGGAACTGGGTGTGAATTAGGACATGGTCACTGAGCACAGGGGGTGATGGGTCAATGGGACTGGGCGTGAGTTAGGACACGGTCAGTGAGCACAGGGGGTGATGGGTCAATGGGACTGGGTGTGAGTTAGGACACGGTCAGTGAGCACAGGGTGTAATGGGTCAATGTGACTGGGTGTGAGTTAGGACATGGTCAGTGAGCACAGGGTGTAATGGGTCAATGGGACTGGGTGTGAGTTAGGACACTGTCAGTGAGCACAGGGGGTGATGGGGGAATGGGACTGGGTGTGAGTTAGGACATGGTCAGTGAGCACAGGGGGTGATGGGGGAACGGGACTGGGTGTGAGTTAGGACATGGTCAGTGAGCACAAGGGGTGATGGGTCAATGGGACTGGGTGTGAGTTAGGACACGGTCAGTGAGCACAGCAGGTGATGGGTCAGTGAGACTGGGTGTGAGTTAGGACACGGTCAGTGAGCACAGTGGGTGATGGGTCAATGGGACTGTGTGAGCTAGGACACGGTCAGTGAGCACAGGGGGTGATGGGTCAATGGGACTGGGTGTGAGTTAGGACACGGTCAGTGAGCACACGGGGTGATGGAGGAACGGGACTGGGTGTGAGTTAGGACACGGTCAGTGAGCACAGGGGGTGATGGGTCAATGGAACTGGGTGTGAGTTAGGACACGGTCAGTGAGCACAGGGGGTGATGGGTCAATGGGACTGGGTGTGAGTTAGGACATGGTCAGTGAGCACTGGGGGTGATGGGGGAACGGGACCGGGTGTGAGTTCGGACTCGGTCAGTGAGCACAGGGGGTGATGGGTCAATGGGACTGGGTGTGAGTTAGGACACGGTCAGTGAGCACAGGGGGTGATGGGTCAATGGGACTGGGTGTGAGTTAGGACATGGTCAGTGAGCACAGGGGGTGATGGCTCAATGGGACTTGGTGTGAGTTAGGACATGGTCAGTGAGCACAGGGTGTGATGGGGGAACGGGACTGGGTGTGAGTTAGGACACTGTCAGTGAGCACAGGGGGTGATGGGTCAATGGGACTGGGTGTGAGTTAGGACACTGTCAGAGAACACAGGGGGTGATGGGGGAACGGGACTGGGTGTGAGTTAGGACATGGTCAGTGAGCACAGGGGTTGATGGGTCAATGGGACTGGGCGTGAGTTAGGACACGGTCAGTGAGCACAGGGGGTGATGGGTCAATGGGACTGGGTGTGAGTTAGGACACGGTCAGTGAGCACAGGGTGTAATGGGTCAATGGGACTGGGTGTGAGTTAGGACATGGTCAGTGAGCACAGGGGGAGATGGGGGAACGGGACTGGGTGTGAGTTAGGACACGGTCAGTGAGCACAGTGGGTGATGGGTCAATGGGACTGTGTGAGCTAGGACACGGTCAGTGAGCACAGGGGGTGATGGGTCAATGGGACTGGGTGTGAGTTAGGACATGGTCAGTGAGCACACGGGGTGATGGAGGAACGGGACTGGTTGTGAGTTAGGACATGGTCAGTGAGCGCAGGGGGTGATGGGTCAATGGAACTAGGTGTGAGTTAGGACACGGTCAGTGAGCACAGGGGGTGATGGGTCAATGGGACTGGATGTGAGTTAGGACACGGTCAGTGAGCACAGGGGGTGATGGGTCAACGGGACTGGGTGTGAGTTAGGACACGGTCAGTGAACACAGGGGGTGATGGGGGAACGGGACTGGGTGTGAGTTAGGGCACGGTCAGTGAGCACAGGGGGTGATGGGGGAACGGGACTGGGTGTGAGTTAGGACACGGTCAGTGAGCACAGGGGGTGATGGGTCAATGGGACTGGGTGTGAGTTAGGACACGGTCAGTGAGCACAGGGGGTGATGGGTCAATGGGACTGGGTGTGAGTTAGGACACGGTCAGTGAGCACAGGGGGTGATGGGGGAACAGGACTGGGTGTGAGTTAGGACACGGTCAGTGAGCACAGGGGGTGATGGGTCAACGGGACTGGGTGTGAGTTAGGACACGGTCAGTGAGCACAGGGGGTGATGGGTCAATGGGACTGGGTGTGAGTTAGGACACGGTCAGTGAGCACAGGGGGTGATGGGTCAGTGGGACTGGGTGTGAGTTAGGACACGGTCAGTGAGCACAGGGGGTGATGGGGGAACGGTACTCCCTCAGTACTGCCCCTCCGACAGTGCAGCACTCCCTCAGTACTGCGCCTCCGACAATGCGGCACTCCCTCAGTACTGCCCCTCCGACAGTGCAGCACTCCCTCAGTACTGCCCCTTCGACAGCGTGGCACTCCCTCAGTACTGACCCTCCAACAGTGCAGCACTCCCTCAGTACTGACCCTCCGACACTGCGGCACTCCCTCAATACTGCACTTCCGACAGTGCGGTGCTCCCTCAATACTACCCCTCCGACAGTGCGGTGCTCCCTCAGTACTGCCCCTCCGACAGTGCGGCGCTCCTTCAGTACTGCCCCTCCGACAGTGCGGCACTCCCTCAGTACTGCCCCTCCGACAGTGCGGCACTCCCTCAGTACTGCCCCTCCGAAAGTACGGCACTCCGTCAGTCCTGCCCCTCTGACAGTGCGGCACTCCCTCAGTACTGACCCTCCAACAGTGCGACACTCCCTCAGTACTGCCCCTCCAACAGTGCAGCACTCCCTCAGTACTGACCCTCCGACAGTGCGGCACTCCCTCAGTACTGCCCCTCCGACAGTGCAGCACTCCCTCAGTACTGCCCCTCCGACAGTGCAGCGCTCCCTCAGTACTGCCCCTCCGACAGTGCGGCGCTCCCTCAGTCCTGCCCCTCTGACAGTGCAGCACTCCCTCAGTACTTGCCCCTCCGACAGTGCGGCGCTCCCTCAGTACTGCCCCTCTGACAGTGCAGCGCTCCCTCAGTACTGCCCCTCCGACAGTGCGGCGCTCCCTCAGTACTGCCCCTCCGACAGTGCAGCACTCCCTCAGTACTGCCCCTCCGACAGTGAGGTGCTCCCTCAGTACTGCCCCTCCGACAGTGCGGTACTCCCTCAGTACTGCCCCTCCGACAGTGTGGTGCTCCCTCAGTACTGCCCCTCCGACAGTGCAGCACTCCCTCAGTACTGAACCTCCGACAGTGCGGAGCTCCCTCAGTACTGCCCCTCCGACAGTGTGGTGCTCCCTCAGTACTGAACCTCCGACAGTGCAGCACTCCCTCAGCACTGCCCCTCCGACAGTGCAGCGCTCCCTCAGTACTGCCCCTCCTACAGTGCAGCACTCCCTCAGCACTGCCCCTTCGACAGTGCAGCACTCCCTCAGCACTGCCCCTCCGACAGTGCAGTACTCCCTCAGTACTGCCCCTCCGACAGTGCAGCACTCCCTCAGTACTGCCCCTCCTACAGTGCAGCACTCCCTCAGCACTGCCCATCCGACAGTGCAGCACTCCCTCAGCACTGCCCCTCCGACAGTGCAGTACTCCCTCAGTTCTGGACTGTGAGTGTCGACCTGTGGATTTTATGCTCAAGTCTCTCGAGGTGGACTTGAACCCACGATCTGCTGGCTCAGAGGCGAGTGTTGGAGCTTGAGAAATTGCCTGTGGTCTGAGATCGGCGACTGGAGAAGGCTGGTCCTGTGTTTCTGTTTTCTCTAATCTACAAATATCTCAATAAGCTTTTCTTTTTATTTTGACAGGGTGTTCATGGGAAACCGGGACCAAGGGGACAACGGGGGCCGACAGTAAGTATCTGTCTCTTCGAGCACTGACTCAAACAACCTTACACATAACACCGCTGTACAGACACATTACAAGCAGATAGCGTTGATAATGTCAAGGTTGTATATATACACTTTCGAAACTAACCTTTTTAAGTCCCACCTAACGGATCGATTCGGAAAGTAGGATCACGTGGTATTAAAGGGACGGAAGTAACTTGGGTACGGAATTGGCTCAGGGATAGGAGGCAGCGAGCAGGGTTGAGCGGACGTTTCCCTGAATTGGGCTCAGTGTAATTCACCTGTTTGCAAACTTTCGCAATGTAATAAACAGTGCGTAGGATAGCAGACCTCAGGAACTGGGCAGACAGGTGGCAGATACAATTTAATGCGGGTACGTGTGAAGTGATGCACTTTGGAGAAGCAGTATAATCTCAATGGAACGATATCGCGGAGAGTGCAAGTTCAGAGGGACCCGGTACAGATTCACAAATCTTTGAAGTGGGCAGGGCAAGTTGATCGTAGAATCATAGACCGGTTACAACACAGAAGCCCATTCGGCCCATCGAGCCCATGCCGGCTCCCAGCCAGTCCCCCTCCCATCTCCTTTCCCCGGAGCCCTGCAATTGTGTTCCTTCAGGTATTTATCCAACTCCCTTTGAAAGCCACGATTGAGTCTGCCTCCCCCACCCTCTCAGGCAACACATTCCAGATCCTAACCGCTCGCTCCTTAAAAACGTTTTCCCTCATGTCGCCTTTGGTTCTTCTGCCAATCGCCTTAAACCTGTGTCCTCTGGTTCCCGACCCTTCCACCAATGGGAACAGTTTCTCTATCTACTCTGTCCAGACCCCTCATGATTGTGAACACCTCGATCAAATCTCCTCTCAACCTTCTCTGCTCCAAGGAGAACAACTCCAGCTTCTCCAGTCTATCCCCGTCACTGAAGTCCCTCATCCCTGGAACCATTCTCGTAAATCTTTTCTGCTCCCTCTCTAAGGCCTTCGCATCCTTCCTAAAGTGTGGTGCCCAGAATTGGACACAATACTCCAGTTGGAGCCGAGTCCGTGTTTTATACAGGTTTAGCATAATGTCCACACTTTTGTACTCTGTGCCTCTATTTATGAAGCCCAGGATCCCGTAAGCTGTTTAACCGCTTTCTCAACCTGCCCTGCCACCTTCAGTGATTTGTGCCCATATACCCCCAGGTCTCTCTGTTCCTGCACCCCCTTTAGGATTGTACCCTTTAGTTTATATTGTCTCTCCTTGTTCTTTCTACCAAAATGTATCACTTCGCACTTTTCTGCGTTAAATTCCATCTGCCCCGTGCCCGCCCATCCCACCAGCCTGTCTGTGTCCTCCTGAAGTCTATCACTACCCTCCTCACTGTTCACTATACTTCCAAGTTTTGTGTCATCTGCAGATTTTGAAATTGTGCCCTGTACACCCACGTCCAGGTCATTAATATATATCAGGAAAAGCAGTGGTCCCAGTCCCGATCCCTGGGGAACACCACTGTATACCTTCCTCCAGTCCCAGAAACAACCGTTCCCCACTACTCTCTGTTTCCTGTCACTGAGCCCATCCCGTATCCATGCTGTCACTGTCCCGGTTATTCCATGGGCTTCAACTTTGCTGCCAAGCCTATTATGTGGCACTTTGTCAAACACATTTTCGAAATCCATGTACATCACATCAGCCGCATTACCCTCATCAAACCTCTCTGGTACCTCATCAAAAACTCGATCAAGTCGGTTAAACACGATTTGCCTTTAACAAATCCATGCTGGTTTTCCTTAATTAATCCACACGTGTCCAAGTGACTGTTAATTTTGTCCCTGATCACTGTTTCTAAAAGCTCCCCCACCACCGAGGTTAAACTGCCCGGTCTGTAGTTGCTGGGTTTTTCTTTACACCTTTTTTTGAACAAGAGTGTAGCATTTGCAATTTTCCAGCTTTCTGGCACTTCCTCCGTTTCTATGGAGGATTGGAAAATTATGGCCAGTACCTCCGCGATTTCCATTCCTGAGGAAAAGAGTGTTTGAAGACCAGGCCCTCAAATCTACCACCAAGCTCATGGTCTACAGGGCTGTAGTAATACCCGCCCTCCTGTATGGCTCAGAGACATGGACCATGTACAGTAGACACCTCAAGTCGCTGGAGAAATACCACCAGCGCTGCCTCCGCAAGATCCGACAAATCCCCTGGGAGGACAGACGCACCAACATCAGTGTTCTCGATCAGGCCAACATCCCCAGCATTGAAGCACTGACCACACTCGATCAGCTCCGCTGGGCAGGCCACATTGTCCACATGCCAGACACGAGACTCCCAAAGCAAGCGCTCTACTTGGAACTCCTACACGGCAAGCGAGCCCCAGGTGGGCAGAGAAAATGTTACAGGGACACCCTCAAAGCCTCCCTGATAAAGTGCAACATCCCCACCGACACCTGGGAGTCTCTGGCCAAAGACCGCCCTAAGTGGAGGAAGTGCATCCGGGAGGGCGCTGAGCACCTCGAGTCTCGTCGCCGAGAGCATGCAGAAACCAAGCGCAGGCAGCGGAAGGAGCGTGCGGCAAACCAGTCCCACCCTCCCCTTCCCTCAACCACTGTCTGTCTCACCTGTGCCAGGGTCTGTAATTCCCGTATTGGACTGCACCGTCACTTTAGAGTGGAAGCAAGTCTTCCTCAATTTCAAGGGATTGCCTCTGATGATCAATTCTCTCAGTATCTGAGGATGCACCCCATCTGGTGTTGGTGACTTATCTACTTTAAGACAGACAGCCTGTCTAGTACCTCTCCTTTATCAATTTTTATCCTATCGAGTGTCTCCACGACCTCCTCCTTTACTATGTCGATGGCAGCATCTTCTTCCTTGGTGAAGACAGATACAAAGTGCTGATTTAGTACCCCAGCGTACCCTCTGCCTCCATGCGTAGGTTTCGGTCCCCAATCGGCCCCACCCCCCCTCACTGCCCGTTTACTATTTATATATCTGTAGAAGGATTCTGGATGGCCTTTTATGTTGGCTGCCAATATATTCTCACCCCCTCTCTTTGCCCCTCTGATTTCCCTTTAACTTCCCCTCTGAACTTTCAATATTCTCCCTGATTCTGAAATGTGTTCTCGACCTGGCATCTGTCATACACGCTCTTTTCCTGCCTCAGCTTCCCCTCTATCTCTTTCATCATCCAGGGAGCCCTGACTTTAGTTACCCTACCTTTCCCCCTCGAGGGAATGTACCTCGACTGTACCCCAACATTCTCCTCTTTAAAGGCAGTCCTTTGTTCCACTACAGTTTTACTGGTCAATCTTTGATTCCAATTTACCCGGGCCAGATCCACTCTCATCCCACTGAAATTGGACTTGCCCCAGTGAAGTATTTTTACTCTGGATTGCTCCCTGTCCTTTTCCAGAGTTAATCTAAACCTTATGATACTATGATCACTGTTCCCCAAATGCTCCCCTACTGACACTTGGTCCACGACCCACCTTATTCCCCAGAACCAGATCCAGCAATGCCCCCTTCCCCTTGGGCCAGAAACGTACTGATCCAGACAATCTCCTGAACACACTTCAGAAATTCTCACCCCTCTCTGCCCTTTACACTACTATCCCAGTTTATATTCGGATAGTTGAAGTCCCCCATTATCACTACTCTATAGTTCTTGCATCTCTCTGTCATTTCTCTAAATTTGCTCTCTAGATCCTTCCCACGAGTTGGTGGCCTATCGAATACACCTAGTAATGGCACCTCTATTATTTCTTAACTCTTAGCCAGATAGATTCTGTCCTTGGCCCCTCCAGGTCATCCTGTCTCCCCAGCAGTGTAACATTCTCCTTAACCAACACTGTCACACCTCCTCCTACCTTTCCTGAACACCCGATATCCAGGAATATTTAATACCCAATCCTGCCCTTTGAGCCAGGTCCATTATCGCCACATCATATTCCCCTGTGGCTATTTGTGTCTGCAGCTCACCAACCTTGTTTATACAGGATGGTCTAAGATGGGTTTACAGAGCAGGTGTGTGAACGCACGAATCGTGCTCTGTAAACCCATCTTAGACCATCCTGTCTTCTCTCTTAGTCTGACCCCACCTAATACCGCACGATTTCTTATATTGGTGCTATCCGTCTCTCCCAATCTTTTGAGCACTTTTGTTCCACTTGTGAATGTTACATCCTGGTCCCCAAGCCTGCTGATAAAACCATCTGGGATATTTGGCTTTGTAAATAGGGATATAGAATACAAAAACAAGGAAGTTTTGATGAACTAATATAAATCTCTGGTTGGCCCCAGCTGGAGTATTGGGTCCAATTCTGGGCCCCGCACTGTAGGGAGGGTGTCACGGCCCTGGAGAGGGTGCAGAGGGGATTGACCAGAATGGTCCCAGGGATGAGGGCCGTCAGTGACGGGGAGAGACTGGAGAAGCTGGGGTTGTTCTCCTCGGAGCAGAGAGGGTTAAGGGGAGATTTAATAGAGGGGTTCAAAATCATGGAAGTATAGAGAAATTGTTTCCTCTGGCAGTGGGTAACCAGGGGACACAGATTGATGATAATCGGCGATAGAGCCAGAGGGGGAGAGGGGGAGAGTTCCTTCATACAGCGGGTTGGGGTGATCTGGAACACAATGCCTGAAAGGCAATCAGGTCCCATGGGAACTTTCAAAGGGCAATTTGACATGTGCTCAAAGAGGGCGAGTGTGCCGGACTGTGGGGAAAGAACGGGGAGTGGGACTGATGGGATCGCTCTGTCACAGAGCCGGCACAGGCTCGATGGGCTGAATGTAACCACTGAAGCTCACCACACCATTGCCGGCCATTCGGCTCATCTTTCCCCTTCCAGTATTTACCCAATTCCCGGTTTGAAAGTTACTATTGAATCTGCTCCCACCGCCCTTTCAGGCAGCGCGTTCCCGATCACAACAACTCGCTGCGTAAACACATTCTCCCCGTCTCCCCCTCTGGTTCCATCGCCGATTATCGTCAATCTGTGTCCCTCTGGTTACCGGCCCTCCTGCCCCGGGGAACAGGTTCTCCTGATTTACTCGATCAAAAAACCTCCATGATTTTGAACCCTTCGATGACATCTCCCATTAACCCTCTCTGTTCCAAGGAGAACAACCCCAGCTTCTCCAGTCTCTAGGCAACAGGACCTCAGTGAACACTGTGACCAACAGTGCATCTCTTTAACTATTAGATTAACTCCTTCAGAGTTAAGGATTGCGAGAGAAGGAAATCGGGTGAATTAAAGTCAAATCGGGTCCAGAACGAGAAATAAAGCGAGTGAAGGAGTGATTGGATTTATAGAGTGTGAAAAAAGAGATAGAAGGGGAAAGTAGGATAGAAATTTAAATATTTTAAATTCAAAAATATCCAACAACAATTGACTCGCTGCAGGAATGAGACTGAAGGGTCTAGTTTTTCTGTCTCCAGGCCGGAGAGCTTGATCGGCTTTGCAGGAACATAAATCTCCTCATTAACAGGGTCTTTACGCTCTTCAGTTCCTGTGTCGAGTTTAATTAACGCACAAATGCAGCAATTTCTCACAAGTCACGCGGAGGGCGAGGAGGAGATCTTGTGTCCACAAGGCACCTTGTGACGATTCACCCCTCCCCCCGTATCTCTCCCTCACTACAAGTGGTCGGGTTATTTACACTTTAATAACCGCCATCGCCGTTAAACACACCGTAATTTTGGCCGGAAACTCGGGTGCATTATTTCTGTTTTGCTATTTGCAGCTTAGTGTGAGAATCCCACCTTGTTTGTGACTTTTTCCCCAGGGTCCGCGCGGAGCTCGAGGTCCCAGAGGTCCCACCGGGAAACCAGGGCCAAAGGTATTTCACATCTCGCACCATCGAGACACCTGATTAAAAGCCCCGAATTTCACACCTTTCATCGAGTGCACTGATGTTGAGTTTGACAACTTGTTCCCTCTTTGTTTGCAGGGAACTTCTGGCAACGATGGACCGCCTGGAACTCCAGGCGAAAGGGTAAGGAATTGTGTCTCTGCTGGGTGAGGAACAATCTGCGCATGAGTCAATACCAGGGCACGCGACAATGGTCTGAATATTCAGGGTCAGTTCCCAGTGGCTGGTCCTACTCGATAGGATGGTCAGCCAGAGAGTCGGAGCTGGACAAACATTTGCCCATCATGGCTGGACCAGCTGTCCATTTCCTGTCCAGTTATTATCTGTCACTCACTTTCATAACCTTCTGGAGGGTCAGCAGGAACTCATTCACCATTGACTGTTAACCTTTGACCTTCCTCCACCCAGCCAGCTTAGTTCTGATTGCCGACTTTCAGCCTGCTGAGATTGCGTGAACACTGTCTCTGGCCAGTTAGCCCAACACACCCTGACAACAGTCATACCACTTTAACACAGTAAAACCTCCCTGGGTGCTTCACAGGACATAAATCGGACAGAATCTGACCCGGGCCACAGAAAGAGATAATAGGACAGGTGACCTAAAGAAGTAGGTTTTAAGGAGCATCTTTAAAAAGAATAGAGGGGGGAAGGTTTAGGGAGGGAATTCCAGAGCTTAGGGCCCAGGTAACAGAAGGCACGGCCACCAATGATGGAGTGATTATAATCAGGGATGTACAAGAGGCTAGAATGGGTGGAGGGCAGAGATCTCGGAGGATTATAAGTCTGTGAGCGTCGCTGGCAAGGCCAGCATTTATTGCCCATCTCTAATCGCCATGTGAGCAGCCTTCCTGAACCACTGCAGTCTGTGTGGATTATTGCTTTTCTGAGTGGTTTTCGAGGTATCTGAGGGTCTAGCTGGGCCATTTCAGAGGGCAGTTTGTGGGTCTGGAGTCACGTATAGGCCAGACCAGGTAAGGAACCAGATGGGTTTTTACCACAATCCGCTCGATCATGGTCACTGTTACTGAGACTGGATTTTTAATCCAGATTTATTCAGAGAACTGAATTTAAATTTCCCAGCTGCCGTGCTGAGATTTGAATTCCCGTCTCTCGATAATTCGTCTAGGCCTCGGGATCACTGGTCCAGAAACATAACCGCTGTGCTACCGTAAATGTGAACCAGACTGTTGATTCACTGTAGTCCAGAACACAATTATATCCCCACGATGTTTCTCTATCTGGAGGTAGATGTCGAGAAGGATGTCACAGGGGTCACAGTCTGAGGATAAGGGGTAGGCCATTTAGGACCGAGATGAGGAGAAATTTCTTCACTCAGAGAGTTGTTAACCTGTGGAATTCCCTACCACAGAGAGTTGTTGAGGCCAGTTCATTGGATATATTCAAAAGGGAGTTAGATATGGCCCTTACGGCTAAAGGGATCAAGGGGTATGGAGAGAAAGCAGGAAAGGGGTACTGAGGGAATGATCAGCCATGATCTTATTGAATGGCGGTGCAGGCTCGAAGGGCCAAATGGCCTACTCCTGCACCTATTTTATATGTTTCTATGTTTTTCCCCTTGTGGGGGAGACCAGAACTCGGGGCCATCAATATCAGACAGTCACTGATAAACCCAATGGGGAATTCAGGAGAAACCTCTTTACCCAGAGAGGGGTGAGAATGTGGAACTCGCTGCCACAGGGAGGGGTTGAGGTGAATAGTATCGATGTATTTAAGGGTAAGCTGGATAAACACATGAGGGAGAAAGGAATAGAAGGATATGGGGATAGGGTGAGATGGAGAGGGGTGGGAGGGGGCTGGTGTGGAGCATAAACCCCGGCACGGAGCGGTGGGACATAAACCCCGGCACGGAGCGGTGGGGCATAAACCCCGGCACGGAGCGGTGGGGCATAAACCCCGGCACGGAGCGGTGGGACATAAACCCCGGCACGGAGCGGTGGGGCATAAACCCCGGCACGGAGAGGTGGGCCCAATGGCCTGTTCCTGGGCTGTACATTTTGTATAAATATGATCAGTCTCCGGATCTACAGAGCTCTGCTCTCCCTTTGTACCTGACCGTATCATGGAATGATGAGAAGCCCAATGGAACAGTCAGATGTCTTCCATCCCCTCCCCCGAATGTTGCACCAGGAGATGCCCAGCACGGTGAAGAGACTCGGGCGGTGGGGTTAATCAGTATCGCCATGGCGCCTGGGCCCGAGAGTGGTTCACAAGCTGCGCGTGTGTCCTCAATGTCTAATCTCTGTCTGTTTGTATTGTAGGGACCTCAAGGCCCACAGGGTCCAAACGGGTTTCCCGGACCGAAAGGCCCCCCTGTAAGTAATCACTTCCTTTCCCAACGCTGTCAACCAAAGGCTGTAAGTAGGGCCTGCGTTCAGAGTGGTGGGACCTTGCTCAATGGTCCCTCCGCAGGCCTGCAGGTCCCCGATGAGGTCATTGGCACTTGGGGCACATATGCAGAGCAAGATCACGCTGGCTTTGTACAGGGGTCAGTGCCACAGATCCTCGGGGTGGGGGCGGGGGTCGAGATCACGCTGGGCTCCAAGGTTACCCGGGGCAATTTAACAGCCCGCTTTCCACCACAACTTCTTTGGTAAATTTGGTAAATAACTCCGCCTCTCTCCCCTCCCCTCTCCTCTCCCCTCCCCTCTCCTCACCCTCTCCCCTCCCCTCTCCCTTTCGCTCCCCTCTCCCCTCCCCTCTCCTCTCCCCTCCCCTCTCCCCTCCCCTCCCCTCCCCTCACCCTCTCCCCTCCCCTCTCCCTTCTGCTCCCCTCTCCCCTCCCCTCCCCCTCCTCTCCCTACTCCCCTCCCCTCTCCCCTCTCCGCCCCTCCCCCCTCCCCTCTCCCCTCCCCTTCCCGACCCTCTCCCCACTCCCCTCCCCTCTCCTCTCCCCTTTCTCTCCTCTCTTCCTCCCCCCCTCACCCTCTCCCCTCCCCTCCCATTCACTCTTCCCTCCCCTCTCCTCCCCTCTAGTGATTAGGGAGACACTGTTCCCAGGGACAGGAGGGCCGGTAACTAGAGGGACACAGATTGACGATAATCGGCGATGGAACCCGAGGGGGAGATGGGGAGAAGCAGATTCTTTCAAACGGGGGAATTGGGTAAATACTGGAAGGGGAAAGATTTGCCGGGCTGTGGGGATAGAGCGGGGAGTGGGACTGATGGGATCTCTCTGTCACAGAGCCGGCACAGGCACGATGGGCCGAATGGCCTCCTGTTACGACTCTATGAATTTAAAGACTCGCTGTTAAGAATGTTTCAGCGTTGATCACATCGAGCTCCGTGTGTAATGGTGGAACCGTTTTGTTTTGCAGGGCCCAGCTGGTAAAGATGGATTGCCTGGACATCCTGGACAGAGAGGCGAGACTGTAAGTATAACTCCTGTTACAGGTGGCGCGCTGGCCTTGGTATCTCGGGGTCGGATTACATAGGGGTGTGTAATGTATTTACTTCACGGGGTCTTTGCTTAAGAATTCATAGCAGCACATTGCTATTAAGAACTAGTTAGTTTATTAGCAAAGGTTTAACAATCACACTACACATTACTGGTTCATCCACAGGCTCACAACCACCTGCCCCATCGTGGATCCCCTTAACCCAACTGGCTGGGGTTTTATTGAGTCTTGTGAACATCACATGACTGGCTAAGCCACTCCCACTCAACAGCTCTACAACTATTTTAGTTGAAAAGTAAATCAAAAGCCCCTTGATTAAAGAGGGCACTAAAACCGACAAATTAACAAATTAAACTTTTAGCATTAAATGGATCAAATTAAAATTTGGTTGCCGGGCGTGATGATGCACTCCAGTCCCTCCGGTGCCCACCTCTCGCGGAAGGCCGCGAGCGTACCGGTGGACACCGCGTGCTCCATCTCCAAGGACACCCTGGACCGGATGTAAGAGCGGAAGAGAGGCAGGCAGTCAGGTTGAACGACCCCCTCGACCGCCCGCTGCCTGGACCGGCTGATGGCACCCTTGGCCGTGCCCAGGAGCAGTCCTACGAGGAGGCCCTCGGACCTACCCGCTCCCCTCCGCACAGGGTGCCCAAAGATCAGGAGTGTGGGACTGAAGTGCAGCCAGAATTTGAGGAGAAGCCCCTTTAAATAATGGAACAGGGACTGCAACCTCGCACACTGTACATACACGTGGAACACGGACTCCTCCAAACTGCAGAAATTGCAGGCACCAACAGCTCTACAAATGTGTGAGCATACTCACAGTGCATACATTACAGCAGGGAAGTGAAGTTTCAGATGGACACGGCTCGGGTCAGACCCCTTGTGGACCCTGCGCCCAGTGGGCCTGGCCCTCGGGGAGGGTATATCGGTCTCGGAGAGGGAGCAGTGCAGATTCACCACAATCATACCGGGGCTGGAAGGGTTAAATGACGAAGGTTTGCAGGCACTGGTCTTGTGTTCCTTGGGGTGGAGAAGCTTGAGGGGTGACCTGGCTCTTGCTCAGTGAGGATCTGGAGAGCAGGGAATGCCGATGGAGTCAACGCAGAGGGCAGACCTTGGCAAACGCTGAGCTGGATTTACAGCTGCTTCTGTAGAGATGGTGCACTGAGTATATCAGGGCCACGAGCCACGAGCTGTGGAAACTCATCCTGAAGTTAATGCAAAAAATTCATCAAGATAACATCCCAGAGCTAGCAAAGGTCAGATGCTCAGCTCTCACTGTACGCTCCAATTCTCACAATGTGAACGCTTCTCAGCACCTGGTCTGTTCAGCGATGTGTGAAATGTCAGGGCTGTGACAGGATTTGCATTCCTCTTGATATGTCCTTACTATACAGTATAAATACACACGAGGCCCATACTGGAGAGAAGGTCACTCTGTGACCAGTTACCTTTATCACCAAGACCTCGAGTGATGAAGGTGGGTGGAGCTTCCCCTTTTATACCGGAAAGTCCAGGTTAGGAGTGTCTCCCACAAGTTCGCCCCCTTGTGGTCAGTGTTCTCAAGGTGTACAACTTAGATCAGATCATGGGTTACAATGCTGGTTGAATACATGACATCACCTCCCCCCCAAAGTCTTATTGGGATCACAGGTTGAGTCTCTCTGGTGGTTTACGCTCCCTTGTAGAGCGCCTGAGTTGGGGCTCCGGTTGTTGGGCGCTGGCCTGAGTGTCTGCTGTTTGCGGTGCCTCAGGCCTGTCCGGACTGCCCACAGTGACTGGGCTCTCCTCCCTTTGGTTCCGGTGTTCGATCACCTGTGGTGGAGTAAACAGTACGTCTAGTTCTTCCTCTGCTTCTTCCAAGGGGTTGCTGAACCTCCTTTTTGTTTGATCCACTTGTTTGCGACAGATTTGTCCATTGGTAAGTTTAACTATCAAAACCCTATTTCCCTCTTTGGCAACCACAGTGCCTGCGAGCCATTTGGGCCCTGCAGCATAATTAAGGACAAAAACAGGGTCATTTACATCAATACATCGCTGCCTCGCATTCCTGTCATGGTAGTCACATTGTGACTGGCGCCTGCTCTCAACAATTTCTTTCATAGTACGGAGTATAAGGGATAACCGGGTTTTGAGCGTCCTTTTCATTAGTAGCTCTGCGGGTGGAACCCCTGTGAGCGAGTGTGGTCGGGATCTATAGGCCAACAGGAGGCGTGATAAGCGGCTTTGTAGGGAACCCCCTTGGATTCTGAGCATCCCCTGTTTGATTATCTGCACTGCTCATTCTGCCTGGCCATTTGAGGCCGGCTTGAACGCTGCCGTTCTAACATGGTTAATTCCATTGCCTGCCATGAAGTCCTGGAATTCAGTGCTTGTGAAGCACGGGCCATTGTCGCTGACCAAGATATCCGGTAGACCATGGGCGGTGAACATTGCCCGTAGTCTTTCTATATCGTGGCAGAGGATGTGCTTGAATTTAAAATGTCACACTCAATACATTTGGAGTAGGCGTCTACTACAACCAAAAACATTTTTCCCATGAAAGGACCTGCGTAGTCCACGTGGATGCATGACCAAGGCTTGGTGGGCCATGGCCAGGGGCTAAGGGGGGCTTCCCTGGGTGCATTGCCCAGCTGGGCACACGTGTTGCACCTGCGAACACAAAGTTCCAGATCTGCGTCTATCCCTGGCCACCAAACGTGTGACCTGGCAATTGCCTTCATCGTGACAGGTGCTCATTGTGAAGTTCTCGATAAACACCTCTCTGCCCCTCTGGGGCATGACTACTTGGTTTCCCCACAGTAGGCAATCAGCCTGAATCGAGAGTTCATCCGGTTTAAATTTCTCAGGGCATGCCCTGTACGTGGCTGCCCAGTCCCCATTCAGGACACATTTCTTGACTCGAGACAATAGCGGGTCTCTATTTGTCCAGACTTTAATCTGACGGGCTGTCATGGGTGAGCCTTCGCTTTCGAAAGCTTCAACAGCCATGACCATCTCAGCAGCATGCTCGGTAGCCCCCTCAGTGGTGGCTAGTGGGAGCCTGCTGAGTGCATCGGCGCAGTTTTCAGTGCCCGGTCTGTGCCGAATTGTGTAGTCATAGGTGGCTAACGTGAGTGCCCACCTCTGTATGTGGGCCGATGCGTTTGCATTTATAGCCTTGTTGTTGGCCAAAAGGGACGTTAAGGGTTTGTGATCTGTCTCCAGCTCAAATTTCCTGCCAAACAGGTACTGGTGCATTTTCTTTACCGCATATACACATGCGAGCGCCTCCTTTTCTACCATCCCGTAGCCCCTTTCTGCCTGGGACAGACCCCTGGAGGCATAAGCTACCGGCTGTAACTGACCCTTGGCATTGGCATGCTGCAACACACACCCGACCCCATAGGACGACTCATCGCACGTTAACACAAGTTTCTTACATGGGTCATATAACGTTAACAGATTGTTGGAACATAACAAATTGCGTGCTCTACTAAAAGCCCTTTCCTGGCTGTCCCCCCAGACCCATTCGTGACCTTTGCGTAGGAGCACGTGTAGCGGCTCTAGCAGCGTGCTCAATTTGGGAAGAAAGTTACCAAAATAGTTCAGGAACCCAACCCCAGGAATGAACGCAGCTCCGTCGTGTTACGGGGTCTGGGTGCTCTCTGGATCGCTTCCATTTTGGACGCAGTAGGTCTGATCCCGTCTGCTGCTACCCTCATCCCCAGGAATTCTACCTCTGGAGCTAGGAAGACGCACTTCGCCTTTTTCAGTCGCAGCCCTACCCGGTCCAGTCTGCGTAGCACCTCCTCCAGGTTGTGGAGGTGTTCTTCAGTATCGTAACCCGTGATGAGGATATTGTCCTGAAAAACCACCGTCCCTGGAATCGACTTGAGGCTTTCCATATTTCGTTGGAAGATCGCGGCGGCCGAGCGAATCCCGAACGGACATCTGTTGTGCTCAAACAACCCCTTGTGTGTCGTGATGGTGGTCAGCTTCTTCGACTCACTCGCCAGCTCCTGGGTCATGTAAGCTGAGGTCAGGTCCAATTTTGAAAAAAGTTTGCCACCGGATAGCGTCGCAAAGAGGTCCTCCGCTCTCGGTAGTGGGTACTGGTCTTGGAGTGACACCCGATTGATGGTGGCCTTGTAATCACCACATATCCTGACCGACCCATCCGCCTTGAGCACCGGCACAATCGGGCTCGCCCAGTCACTGAATTCGACTGGCGAGATGATGCCTTCCCTCAGCAGGCGGTCCAATTCGCCTTCTATCTTTTCCCGCATCACGTACGGCACCGCTCTGGCCTTGTGGTGTACTAGCCTGGTGTCCGGGTTTATGTGAATCACTACCTTAGCCCCCATGAAAGTGCCGATGCCGGGTTGAAATAATGAGTCAAATTTGTCCAGGATCTGTGAGCATGATACTCGCTCCACAGAAGAAATTGCATTGACATCGCCCCATTTCCAGTTCATGACAGCAAGCCAACTCCTCCCCAGTAGTGCGGGACCATCCCCTGGGACAATCCAGAGTGGCAACCTATTCCCCGAATCTTTGTGGGTCACGACTACCGTGGCGCTGCCTAGCACCGGAATGATCTCCTTTGTATATGTCCGTAGCTGTGCGTCAATCGGCAATAATTTTGGCCTCCTGGCCTTGGACACCCACAACTTGTCGAACTGTTTGATACCCATCAGGGACTGGCTGGCCCCCGTGTCTAGCTCCATTAATACTGGGATGCCATTGAGGAGCACTTTCATCATTATCAGTGGCGTCCTGGTGTATGAACTGTATATGTGCTCCACATGAACTCGCTGAACTTCAGCTTCCAGCGATTTCCCCCAGTGTCCATTTGGCCTTGTAGGGCTTACATCGGGCCCGTCCTCCTCGTACATCAACCTGGCTGCAGGCTTCCTGCACATACGCGCCAAGTGACCGCTGACGTTGCAGTTTCTGCAGGTATATTGCTGATACCTGCAAGCTCTGGCTGGGTGTTTGCCTCCACACCTCCAGCATGAGCTGGAGGCCCCGTTGTTGGAAACAAAAGGTCCATTACCAGTCGATCGTCTCTGACTGTCTCTGTAACTGTCCTTAAGCGCACCATTAACAGGTGTTGATGGCCCCATTACTGGCCGCATTGTCCATTGCGATGGCATGAATCGCTGTTCAGTTAGCCATTGTCTCTGTTCAATTCCCCCTTTGGGTTCGACTACATGCTGGGGCATGTCCGATTGCCCTTGTCTGCCTGGAGAACTGTGTGTCACGTTAACAATGTTGACTCCCTGGTCGTTTGCCGCATTTGAACCAAGATTTTTTGTCAAACATCATTCTGGTCTCTTCCTCCCCTGAGATAAATGTCTGGGCTATCAGAGCCGCTACTTCCAAGGTCAGGTCTTTGGTCTCAATCAGTTTCCTGAAAACCCCAGCGTGCCCGATGCCCTCAATAAAAAAGTCTCGCAGCATCTCCGCTCTGCATGTATCTGGGAACTAACATAGGCTCGCCAGTCACCGGAGATCTGCCACGAAGTCTGGAACGCTTTGCCCTTCTCGCTGCCGGTGTGTGTAAAACCGGTGTCTCATCATGTGCATGCTGCTCGTCGGTTTAAAGTGTTCCCCAATCAACTTACTGAGCTCTTCAAACGTCTTGTCCGCCGGCTTCTCTGGCGCTAGAAGGTCCTTCATCAGGGAGTACGTCCTGGATCCACAAACCGTCAGGAGATGGGCCCTGCGTTTGTCGGCCGAATCCTGTCCCAACCATTCCCTAGTGACAAAACTTTGCTGTAGTCTCTCAATAAAGTTGTCCCAATCATCACCAACACAGTACCTCTCGTCTGTGCTGCTAGTGGCCATGCTCGCGTGGTTTAAATCCCAGTTTCTTGTCGCCAATAATATGTCCTTACTACACAGTATAAATGCTCACGAGGCCCATACTTGAGAGAAGGTCACTCTGTGACCAGTTACCTTTAAGAGAAAAAGGTTAGTAAAGACAAACGTAGGTCCCCTTCAGTCAGAATCAGGGGAAGTCATAACGGGGAACAAAGAAACGGCAGACCAATTGAACAAGTACTTTGGTTCGGTATTCACTAAGGAGGATACAAACAACCTTCCGGATATAAAAGGGGTCAGAGGGTCTAGTAAGGAGGAGGAACTGAGGGAAATCCTTATTAGTCGGGAAATTGTGTTGGGGAAATTGATGGGATTGAAGGCCGATAAATCCCCAGGGCCTGATGGACTGCATCCCAGAGTACTTAAGGAGGTGGCCTTGGAAATAGTGGATGCATTGACAGTCATTTTCCAACATTCCATTGACTCTGGATCAGTTCCTATGGAGTGGAGGGTAGCCAATGTAACCCCACTTTTTAAAAAAGGAGGGAGAGAGAAAACAGGGAATTATAGACCGGTCAGCCTGACCTCAGTAGTGGGTAAAATGATGGAATCAATTATTAAGGATGTCATAGCAGTGCATCTGGAAAATGGTGACATGATAGGTCCAAGTCAGCATGGATTTGTGAAAGGGAAATCATGCTTGACAAATCTTCTGGAATTTTTTGAGGATGTTTCTAGTAAAGTGGACAAAGGAGAACCAGTTGATGTGGTATATTTGGACTTTCAGAAGGCTTTCGACAAGGTCCCACACAAGAGATTAATGTGCAAAGTTAAAGCACATGGGATTGGGGGTAGTGTGCTGACGTGGATTGAGAACTGGTTGTCAGACAGGAAACAAAGAGTAGGAGTAAATGGGTACTTTTCAGAATGGCAGGCAGTGACTAGTGGGGTGCCGCAAGGTTCTGTGCTGGGGCCCCAGCTGTTTACACTGTACATTAATGATTTAGACGAGGGGATTAAATGCAGTATCTCCAAATTTGCGGATGACACTAAGTTGGGTGGCAGTGTGAGCTGCGAGGAGGATGCTATGAGGCTGCAGAGTGATTTGGATTGGTTAGGTAAGTGGGCAAATGCATGGCAGATGAAGTATAATGTGGATAAATGTGAGGTTATCCACTTTGGTGGTAAAAACAGAGAGACAGACTATTATCTGAATGGTGACAGATGAGGAAAAGGGGAGGTGCAACGAGACCTGGGTGTCATGGTACATCAGTCATTGAAGGTTGGCATGCAGGTACAGCAGGCAGTTAAGAAAGCAAATGGCATGTTGGCCTTCATAGCGAGGGGATTTGAGTACAGCGGCAGGGAGGTGTTACTACAGTTGTACAGGGTCTTGGTGAGGCCACACCTGGAATATTGTGTACAGTTTTGGTCTCCTAACTTGAGGAAGGACATTCTTGCTATTTAGGGAGTGCAGCGAAGATTCACCAGACTGATTCCCGGGATGGTGGGACTGACCTATCAAGAAAGACTCGATCAACTGGGCTTGTATTCACTGGAGTTCAGAAGAATGAGAGGGGACCTCATAGAAACGTTTAAAATTCTGACGGGTTTAGACAGGTTAGATGCAGGAAGAATGTTCCCAATGTTGGGGAAGTCCAGAACCAGGGGTCAAAGTCTGAGGATAAGGGGTAAGCCATTTAGGACCGAGATGAGGAGAAACTTCTTCACCCAGAGAGTGGTGAACCTGTGGAATTCTCTACCACAGAAAGTAGTTGAGGCCAATTCACTAAATATATTCAAAAGGGAGTTAGATGAAGTCCTTACTACTCGGGGGATCAAGGGTTATGGCGAGAAAGCAGGAATGGGGTACTGAAGTTTCATGTTCAGCCATGAACTCATTGAATGGCGGTGCAGGCTAGAAGGGCTGAATGGCCTGCTCCTGCACCTATTTTCTATGTTTCTATGTTTCTATGTTTATTACAATGCAGTGCAGCACTCCCTCAGTACTGCCCCTCGTACAGTGCAGCACTCCCTCAGTACTGCCCCTCGTACAGTGCAGCACTCCCTCAGTACTGCCCCTCCGACAGTGCAGCACTCCCTCAGTACTGCCCCTCCTACAGTGCAGCACTCCCTCAGTACTGCCCCTCCGACAGTGTGGCACTCTCTCAGTACTGCCCCTCCGACAGTGCAGCACTCCCTCAGTACTGCCCCTCCGACAGTGCGGTGCTCCCTCAGTACTGCCCCTGATTATCTGGCCATTATCACATTGCTGTTTGTGGGAGCTTGCTGTGCGTAAGTTGGCTGCTGCTTTTCCCACATTACAACAGTGACTACACGCCAAAAAAGTATCAGTTGGCTGTAAAGCGCTTTGAGACGTCTGGTGGCCATATAAATGCGAGTCTATCTTTTCTTTCTTTGCTGTGATGCTGCAGAGATTCACGGGCCCTTTCGCCTGATGCAATGGGTTTAGTTATTCTTGCTGCCACCCTTTCAGTTAACAGGAAGAGGGAGAATTGCTTGAGTGGAACACTGCAGGCAGTGAATTGTATTAAGCTTGAACAGGCAGTCACATTCAGCTGACGAAGGAACGATGGAATCACGGGGTGATAAACAGACGATTGAATCGGGGCCACAACCAGAGCCTTAGTTACCCTTCCATAACCTTCCATAGTTCCATCACACCTTGTTCACACACAATCAGGTTTTTCTATCGCTCATCCAAACCTCTGCCTCCTGCGACTGAAATCCAGGTCCCGTTCACCATCAACCCTGACGTACATTCACATTCAAAATTCTCATCCAAATATTCCAATCCCTCCAGGGGCAGTACTGAGGGGCAGTACTGAGGGAGGGCCGCACTGTCGGAGGGGCAGTACTGAGGGGCAGTACTGAGGGAGGGCCGCACTGTCGGAGGGGCAGTACTGAGGGGCAGTACTGAGGGAGGGCCGCACTGTCGGAGGGGCAGTACTGAGGGGCAGTACTGAGGGAGGGCCGCACTGTCGGAGGGGCAGTACTGAGGGGCAGTACTGAGGGAGGGCCGCACTGTCGGAGGGGCAGTACTGAGGGGCAGTACTGAGGGAGGGCCGCACTGTCGGAGGGGCAGTACTGAGGGAGTGCCGCACTGTCGGAGGGGCAGTACTGAGGGAGTGCTGCACTGTCGGAGGGGCAGTACTGAGGGAGTGCCGCACTGTCGGAGGGGCAGTACTGAGGGAGCGCTGCACTGTCGGAGGGGCAGTACTGAGGGAGCGCCGCACTGTCGGAGGGGCAGTACTGAGGGAGTGCCGCATTGTCGGAGGGGCAGTACTGAGGGAGCGCCGCACTGTCGGAGGGGCAGTACTGAGGGAGTGCCGCATTGTCGGAGGGGCAGTACTGAGGGAGTGCAACAAACGCAACAAACATTTCCATTTCTATCGTACCTTTAATGCAGTAAAACTGGAGCGATTATCAAAGTTTGACACCGAGCTACATACGGGCACCTTGGAGAGATTACCCAAAGCTTACTGAAGCAGTATCCTGAAGAAGGAGAGAGAGGTGGAGAGGTTTAGGGAGGGAGTTCCAGAACTTGGGGCCCAGGCAGCTGAAGGCACGGTCACCTATGGTGCACACCTAAGGGGCCAGAATTGGAGGAGCGCAGAGATCTCGGAGGTTGGTGGGGCTGGAGGAGCTTCCATTGAGAGGGAGCGGCGAGGGCCATGCAGGGATTTGAACATGAGGATGAGAATTTTAAAATCGAGGCGTTGCTGAACTGGGAGCCAATGTAGGTCAGTGAATCAATGGGACTGGGTGTGAGTTAGGACACGGTCAGTGAGCACAGGGGGTGATGGGGGAACGGGACTGGGTGTGAGATAGGACATGGTCAGTGAGCACAGAGGGTGATGGGTCAATGGGACTGGGTGTGAGTTAGGACACGGTCAGTGAGCACAGTGGGTGATGGGTCAATGGGACTGGGTGTGAGTTAGGACACGGTCAGTGAGCACAGGGGGTGATGGGGGAACGGGACTGGGTGTGAGTTAGGACACGGTCAGTGAGCACAGTGGGTGATGGGTCAATGGGACTGGGTGTGAGTTAGGACACGGTCAGTGAGCACAGTGGGTGATGGGTCAATGGGACTGGGTGTGAGTTAGGACACGGTCAGTGAGCACAGGGGGTGATGGGTCAATGGGACTGGGTGTGAGTTAGGACATGGTCAGTGAGCACAGGGGGTGATGGGTCAATGGGACTGGGTGTGAGTTAGGACACGGTCAGTGAGCACAGGGGTGATGGGGGAATGGGACTGGGTGTGAGTTAGGACACGGTCAGTGAGCACAGGGGGTGATGGGTCAATGGGACTGGGTGTGAGTTAGGACACGGTCAGTGAGCACAGGGGGTGATGGGGGTACGGGACTGGGTGTGAGTTAGGAAATGGTCAGTGAGCACAGGGGGTGATGGGTCAATGGGACTGTGTGTGAGTTAGGACACGGTCAGTGAGCACAGGGGGTGATGGGTCAATGGGACTGGGTGTGAGTTAGGACACGGTCAGTGAGCACAGGGGGTGATGGGTCAATGGGACTGGGTGTGAGTTAGGACACGGTCAGTGAGCACAGTGGGTGATGGGTCAATGGGACTGGGTGTGAGTTAGGACATGGTCAGTGAGCACAGGGAGTGATGGGTCAATGGGACTGGGTGTGAGTTAGGACACGGTCAGTGAGCACAAGGGGTGATGGGGGTACGGGACTGGGTGTGAGTTAGGACACGGTCAGTGAGCACAGGAGGTGATGGGTCAACGGGACTGGGTGTGAGTTAGGACACGCTCAGTGAGCACAGGGGGTGATGGGTCAATGGGACTCGGTGTGAGTTAGGACATGGTCAGTGAGCACAGGGGGTGATGGGTCAATGGGACTGGGTGTGAGTTAGGACACGGTCAGTGTGCACAGGGGGTGATGGGGGGGAACGGGACTGGGTGTGAGTTAGGACATGGTCAGTGAGCACAGGGGGTGATGGGTCAATGGGACTGGTTGTGAGTTAGGACACGGTCAGTGAGCACACAGGGTGATGGGTCAATGGGACTGGGTGTGAGTTAGGACACGGTCAGTGAGCACAGGGGGTGATGGGTGAGTGGGACTTGGTGTGAGTTAGGACACGGTCAGTGAGCACAGGGGGTGATGGGGGGGAACGGGACTGGGTATGAGTTAGGACATGGTCAGTGAGCACAGGGGGTGATGGGTCAATGGGACTGGGTGTGAGTTAGGACACGGTCAGTGAGCACAGGGGGTGATGGGGGAACTGGACTGGGTGTGAGTTAGGACACGGTCAGTGAGCACAGGGGGTGATGGATCAATGGGACTGGGTGTAAGTTAGGACACGGTCAGTGAGCACAGGTGGTGACGGGTCAATGGGACTGGGTGTGAGTTAGGACACGGTCAGTGAGCACAGGGGGTGATGGGTCAACGGGACTGGGTGTGAGTTAGGACATGGTCAGTGAGCACAGGGGGTGATGGGGGAACGGGACTGGGTGTGAGTTAGTACATGGTCAGTGAGCACAGGGGGTGATGGGTCAATGGGACTGGGTGTGAGTTAGGACACGGTCAGTGAGCACAGGGGGTGATTGGTGAGTGGGAGTTGGTATGAGTTAGGACACGGGCACAGTGAGCACAGGGGGTGATGGGGAACGGGACTGGGTGTGAGTTAGGACACGGTCAGTGAGCACAGGGGGTGATGGGTCAATGGGACTGGGTGTGAGTTAGGACACGGTCAGTGAGCACAGGGGGTGATGGGTCAATGGGACTGGGTGTGAGTTAGGACACGGGCACAGTGAGCACAGGGGGTGATGGTTCAATGGGACTGGGTGTGAGTTAGAACACGGTCAGTGAGCACAGGGGGTGATGGGGGAATGGGACTGGGTGTGAGTTATGACACGGGCTGCCAAGTTTTGGATCACCTCTAGTTTATGTCGGGTGGAACGTGGGAGGCCAGCCAGGAGTGCGTTGGAATAGTCAGGTCTCGAGGTAACAAAGGCACGGATGAGGGTTTCAGCAGCGCATGAGCTGAGGCAAGGGTGGAGACGGGCGATGTTACGGAGGGGGAAATAGGAAGTCTTAGTTATGCTGCTGACATGTGGTTGAAAGTTCATTTCAGGGTCAGATATAACACCGAGGTTGCGAACTGTGTGGTTCAGCCTCAGACAGGAGTTGGAGAGAGGGATGGAGTCAGTGGCTGGGGAACGGAGCTTGTGGCGGGGACTGAAAACAATGGCTTCAGACTTCCCAATATTTAATTGGAGAAAATTTCTGCCCATCCAGGACTGGGTGTAGGACAAGCAGTCTGACAATTTAGAGAGCGTGGAGGGGTTGGGAGAAGTGGGGGGTGAGGTAGAACTGGGTGTCGGCAGCGTACATGTGGAAACTGACGCTGTGTTTACGGATGATGTCGCCAAGGGGCAGCATGTAGATCCCGAAGGGAGAGTGGTCGGAACTTTCACAGATTAAGGACTGTGTTTCCAAATTTACTGTAACCAAGTAGAAGGTGAGTGAGAGGGAATCAGTCGGTGAGTTCGACTTCCTGCAGTGAGTGTGGTTACCTGGGGCAACCTGTAATGATCAGGAAAATTGAATCCTCAGCCAAGGAGAGTGACGCAACTCAAACATTAAGAGTAAGGCTAGTTTAACTAGGGTAAGACTAGTTTAACTAGGGTAAGGCTAGTTTCACAACAGTAAAGCTAGTTGCACTTGAGCAAAGCTGGTTTCACTGGGGTAAGGTTACTTTGACTAGAGTAAGGCTAGTTTCACTGACAAGGAACACATCACCTTCCGCCACTGCTCAGCTCCTGGAACCGTTATCTGTGACTTTGTTACCTCTGACTCGACTATTCCACTGCTCTCCTGACCGGCCTCCCATCTTCCACCCTCCTTCAACTTCAGCTCTTCGAAAACTCTGCTGCCCCCGTGTCCTAACTCACACCCAGTCCCATTGACCCATCACCCCCTGTGCTCACTGACCATGTCCTAACTCACACCCAGTCCCACTGTACCCATCACCCCCTGTGCTCACTGACCATGTCCTAACTCACACCCAGTCCCACTGTACCCATCACCCCCTGTGCTCACTGACCATGTCCTAACTCACACCCAGTCCCATTGACCCATCACCCCCTGTGCTCACTGACCATGTCCTAACTCACACCCAGTCCCATTGACCCATCACCCCCTGTGCTCACTGACCGTGTCCTAACTCACACCCAGTCCCATTGACCCATCACCCCCTGTGCTCACTGACCGTGTCCTAACTCACACCCAGTCCCATTGACCAATCACCCCCTGTGCTCACTGACCGTGTCCTAACTCACACCCAGTCCCATTGACCCATCACCCGCTGTGCTCACTGACCGTGTCCTAACTCACACCCAGTCCCATTGACCCATCACCCCCTGTGCTCACTGACCGTGTCCTAACTCACAACCAGTCCCATTGACCCATCACCCCCTGTGCTCACTGACCGTGTCCTAACTCACACCCAGTCCCATTGACCCATCACCCCCTGTGCTCACTGACCGTGTCCTAACTCACACCCAGTCCCATTGACCCATCACCCCCTGTGCTCACTGACCGTGTCCTAACTCACACCCAGTCCCATTGACCCATCACCCCCTGTGCTCACTGATCGTGTCCTAACTCACACCCAGTCCCGTTCCCCCATCACCCCCTGTGCTCACTGACCGTGTCCTAACTCACACCCAGTCTCATTGACCCATCACCCCCTGTGCTCGCCGGCCTACATTGGCTCCCGGTTAAGGAATGCCTCGATTTCAAAATTCTCATCCTTGTTTCCAATCCCTCCATGGCCCTCGCCCCTCCCTATCTCTGTAACCTCCTCCAGCCCCACAAACTCCCGAGATGTCTGCGTTCCCCTCATTCTGCCCTCCTGAGCATCCCTGATTATAATTGCTCCACCATCGGTGGCCGTGCCTTCTGTTGCCTGGGCCCCAAGCTCTGGAACTCCCTCCCTAAACCTATCCATATCTCTACCTCTTTCTCCTCCTTCAAGATGCTCCTTAAAACCGACCTCTTTGACCCAGCTTTTGGTCACCTGTCCTAATATCTCCTGATGCAGCTCGGTGTCTAATACTTTATCTCATTATACTCCTGTGAAGCACCTTGGGATGTTTCACTACATTAAAGGCGTTATATAAATACAGGTTGCTGTTTTTGTTATTTCTGTAAACTTTAGCGTATTGATTTCAGTTTGCGCTGGGAATTGCAGTAGGTTAATGATCAAGATGTTGATGTGACGTGCAAGAGAAGATTGACAATAATTCGAAGATTAACGATTTCCAACGTTTATACCAGAGAGGGAGTTAGATGTGGGACCCCATGATTAGGGTGATGGGAAGGTTAGTCAGTTGTATCTCTCTGTGTCCAGCTGATACGTAAATTGAAACTTTACAACCAATGAGGAAGTTAGTCAGACTTCAGAGGCAAATAGACCGGTGAAATGGACAAACACTTGGGCAGGTGAAATTTAACGCAGAGAATTGTGAAAGAACTATCCTTCGGCTGCCCGGAACTGTACACAATAATCCACTTTCCAAGGTTCAATCGTTCAGTAATTTAAAACAAACTCTTGTGATAATCTTAACTTATCCTCGTAAAGTGTTTTTTCACCAGAAACAGACCCTGTACCCACCAGTACTGTACCCCAGTGTAATACAGTGACTGACCTGTACCCACCAGTACTGTACCCCAGTGTTATACAGTGACAGACCTGTACCCACCAGTACTGTACCCCAGTGTTATACAGTGACAGACCTGTACCCACCAGTACTGTACCCCAGTGTTATACAGTGACAGACCTGTACCCCCCAGTACTGTACCCCAGTGTTATACAGTGACAGACCTGTACCCACCAGTACTGTACCCAGTGTTATACAGTGACAGACCTGTACCCACCAGTACTGTACCCCAGTGTTATACAGTGACAGACCTGTACCCACCAGTACTGTACCCCAGTGTTATACAGTGACAGACCTGTACCCACCAGTACTGTACCCCAGTGTTATACAGTGACAGACCTGTGCCCACCAGTACTGTACCCCAGTGTTATACAGTGACAGACCTGTACCCACCAGTACTGTACCCCAGTGTTAAACAGTGACAGACCTGTACCCACCAGTACTGTACCCCAGTGTTATACAGTGACAGACCTGTACCCACCAGTGCTGTACCCCAGTGTTATACAGTGACAGACCTGTACCCACCAGTATTGTACCCCAGTGTTATACAGGGACAGACCTGTACCCACCAGTACTGTACCCCAGTGTTATACAGTGACAGACCTGTACCCACCAGTACTGTACCCCAGTGTTATACAGTGATAGACCTGTACCCACCAGTACTGTACCCCAGTGTTATACAGTGACAGACCTGTGCCCACCAGTACTGTACCCCAGTGTTATACAGTGACAGACCTGTACCCACCAGTACTGTACCCCAGTGTTAAACAGTGACAGACCTGTACCCACCAGTACTGTACCCCAGTGTTATACAGTGACAGACCTGTACCCACCAGTGCTGTACCCCAGTGTTATACAGTGACAGACCTGTACCCACCAGTACTGTACCCCAGTGTTATACAGGGACAGACCTGTACCCACCAGTACTGTACCCCAGTGTTATACAGTGACAGACCTGTGCCCACCAGTACTGTACCCCAGTGTTATACAGTGACAGACCTGTGCCCACCAGTACTGTACCCCAGTGTTATACAGTGACAGACCTGTACCCACCAGTACTGTACCCCAGTGTTATACAGTGACAGACCTGTACCCACCGGTACTGTACCCCTTTGGATTACTGGTCCAGTACAATACCCAACATTACCGTACCCCTCGGGAAGACGTGCTACCCCCATTCCATCTGTTAATTATTGCCACCCCCTCGATGTTGGGTTTGAACTCTGCCCTTTAGTAATGTGTGTGATTTCTCTCCCTCAGGGTTTCCAAGGTAAGACTGGACCGCCCGGTCCTGGAGGCGTGGTGGGACCTCAGGTAAGGACTGATTGAGGGAGGTGTGTGTGAGTGCTTCAATGTCTGCATTGGCAAACAATTGTTAACACAAGCCAGCACCATGAGCGTGGGGAGCAAAGGCCGATTATCACCCATCATTAATGTGGATCACTGGCAGTCAGGTCACGGGGGAACTCGTTGACCTGTATAACACACGAATCCACACCTTCAGGTCTGGTCTCCCTTTACAAAGGGCTGGAACACTGGCCAGGGTGGGTTGGGACTGGGGCAATGGTCTCTCCATTATCCACCCGCTGTGATTAACCTGCGGGGTTTGCACAGTCCATCCAACCAACAACGGACCTTCCACAGTCAGTGCCCAAGGCTTCTCACCAGAACGGGAGCATCAGTTGTTCCTGCAGGTACCTCTGGAACAGAGCGGTTTGGGAGGTTGGGATTGCTGCTGTCAGCATTCTAAAGGCCAGGATAATGCCGCCTGTCCCAACTGAATGACCCTGTCCAGGAGACCCAGAGGGCACAGACGCCATTCCTGCAGGGTTTCCACCAAAGTCACGGCTGGAAGTTCAGAGTCCAACACATTTAGAGCTCGTGAAAGCTCCCTTGGCCTGAGAGTGAACCCAAGGGGCACAAAGACAGAATGACACGGAGTGTCCAGCCCAGGAACAGGCCATTGGGCCCCACCGCTCCGTGCCGGGGTTTATGCCCCACCGCTCCGTGCCGGGGTTTATGCTCCACCGCTCCGTGCCGGGGTTTATACCCCACCGCTCCGTGCCGGGGTTTATGCCCCACCGCTCCGTGCCGGGGTTTATACCGCACCGCTCCGAGCCGGGGTTTATGCCCCACCGCTCCGTGCCGGGGTTTATGCCCCACCGCTCCGTGCCGGGGTTTATGTCCCACCGCTCCGTGCCGGGGTTTATGCCCCACCGCTCCGTGCCGGGTTTTATACCCCACCGCTCCGAGCCGGGGTTTATGCCCCACCGCTCCGTGCCGGGGTTTATGCCCCACCGCTCCGTGCCGGGGTTTATACCCCACCGCTCCGTGCCGGGGTTTATGCCCCACACCAGCCCCCTCCCACCCCTCTCCATCTCACCCTATCCCCATATCCTTCTATTCCTTTCTCCCCCATGTGTTTATCCAGCTTCCCCTTAAATACATCGATACTATTCACCTCAACCCCTCCCTGTGGCAGCGAGTCCCACATTCTCACCGCTCTCTGGGTAAAGAGGTTTCTCCTGAATTCCCCATTGGGTTTATCAGTGACTGTCTGATATTGATGGCCCCGAGTTCTGCCCCCCCCCCCCCGCCATGTGGGAACATCTTTTCTACATCGACCCGATCGAACCCCTCCATAAACTTAACAACCTCCATCAGGCCAAACCTCAGACGTGTCGTTTCTACCTAATCAGTTGTTCCCTCTCATAAACTCTCAGTTCTGGTATCACTCTTGTAAACACATCGTGTGATCAGAACTCGCAGCGATGAATATCGCCATTTTAATCTACAGGAAGGTTCCAGGGAGCGATATTAAAATAATACTCCTGCTCTCAGAGGTGTCTCAACGGAGTGTAAACTCTGGCAATAAATCCTCCTCTTTGTCCCGTGCTTTTTAGTGAACAGTTACCCCTTAATTATACATCAATATTGGTTTAGATACTTCTAAATGAATGGCTTCAGTTTTAGTATCACCTTTGACAGTTTCTGAGACAGCTGTAAACGATCCCATAATTACTGTGATGTAGACCGTATTATTGGTGATGATTAATCATCGATTACGTCGATGGTTCTGGTTCTGAGCTCCTGTCTAACTTGTTCTTTCTGGGTTGCCTATAGGGTCCGACTGGTGAGACTGGCCCATTGGGCGAGAGAGGGCACCCAGGACCACCCGGACCCCCAGGGGAACAAGGACTCCCTGGATCAGCGGGAAAGGAAGGAGCAAAGGTGAGTCTCACTGGACATCTGGTGTTAGTCCCACCACAACAGAGTCTGAGTGTGTGTCAGTGTTACAGTGTGTGTCAGTGTCACAGTGTGTGTCAGTGTCAGTGTCACAGTGTGTGTCAGTGTCACAGTGTGTGTCAGTGTTACAGTGTGTGTCAGTGTCAGTGTCACAGTGTGTGTCAGTGTCACAGTGTGTGTCAGTGTTACAGTGTGTGTCAGTGTCACAGTGTGTGTCAGTGTTACAGTGTGTGTCAGTGTGTGTCAGTATCACAGTGTGTGTCAGTGTTACAGTGTGTGTCAGTGTCACAGTGTGTGTCAGTGTTACAGTGTGTGTCAGTGTCAGTGTCACAGTGTGTGTCAGTGTTACAGTGTGTGTCAGTGTCACAGTGTGTGTCAGTGTCAGTGTCACAGTGTGTGTCAGTGTCACAGTGTGTGTCAGTGTCAGTGTCACAGTGTGTGTCAGTGTCACAGTGTGTGTCAGTGTCAGTGTCACAGTGTGTGTCAGTGTCACAGTGTGTGTCAGTGTCACAGTGTGTGTCAGTGTTACAGTGTGTGTCAGTGTCAGTGTCACAGTGTGTGTCAGTGTCAGAGTGTGTGTCAGTGTTACAGTGTGTGTCAGTGTCAGTGTCACAGTGTGTGTCAGTGTCACAGTGTGTGTCAGTGTTACAGTGTGTGTCAGTGTCAGTGTCACAGTGTGTGTCAGTGTCACAGTGTGTGTCAGTGTCAGTGTCAAAGTGTGTGTCAGTGTCACAGTGTGTGTCAGTGTCAGTGTCACAGTGTGTGTCAGTGTCACAGTGTGTGTCAGTGTCAGTGTCAGAGTGTGTGTCAGTGTTACAGTGTGTGTCAGTGTCACAGTGTGTGTCAGTGTCAGTGTCACAGTGTGTGTCAGTGTTACAGTGTGTGTCAGTGTCAGTGTTACAGTGTGTGTCAGTGTTGCAGTGTGTGTCAGTGTTAGTGTTACAGTGTGTGTCAGTGTCACAGTGTGTGTCAGTGTCAGTGTCACAGTGTGTGTCAGTGTCACAGTGTGTGTCAGTGTCAGTGTCACAGTGTGTGTCAGTGTTACAGTGTGTGTCAGTGTCAGTGTCACAGTGTGTGTCAGTGTTACAGTGTGTGTCAGTGTCAGTGTCACAGTGTGTGTCAGTGTTACAGTGTGTGTCAGTGTGTGTCAGTATCACAGTGTGTGTCAGTGTTACAGTGTGTGTCAGTGTCACAGTGTGTGTCAGTGTTACAGTGTGTGTCAGTGTCAGTGTCACAGTGTGTGTCAGTGTTACAGTGTGTGTCAGTGTGTGTCAGCGTCACAGTGTGTGTCAGTGTCAGTGTCACAGTGTGTGTCAGTGTTACAGTGTGTGTCAGTGTCAGTGTCACAGTGTGTGTCAGTGTTACAGTGTGTGTCAGTGTCATAGTGTGTGTCAGTGTTACAGTGTGTGTCAGTATCAGTGTCACAGTGTGTGTCAGTGTCGGGAAGCAGTTCTGTGTTAAACCGATGTCCCATTATTCAAATAATTTGCTTGTTCTTGTTACTCAATCTGTTGTGAGCTGTTTATAACCGGGGTACAGCCTCATTCCCCCAAACCCCCAGCGCATAACTCCCTCCCTCTCATTGCTCAAATTCAAACCCCAAACGCATCCCTTAATCTCCAACCCTGAACCTTCCTACACCCAAACCCCAATCTCTATTCCCCAATCCCCATCATCTCATCTCTCAATCCCTGAACCCCCCAAAACCTCCCTACCCCCATCCTCCAACCCCCCAAAACCTCCTTACCCCCACCCTCCAACCTCCCTGCTCCCACCCTCCAACCCCTCAAACCTCCCTACCCCCATCCTCCAACCCCCCCCAAACCTCCCTACCCCCATCCTCCAACCCCTCAAACCTCCATACCCCCATCCTCCAACCCCTCAAACCTCCATACCCCCTCCTCCAACCCCCCCAAACCTCCTTACCCCCACCCTCCAACCTCCCTACTCCCACCCTCCAACCCCCCAAACCTCCCTACCCCCATCCTCCAACCCCTCAAACCTCCATACCCCCATCCTCCAACCCCTCCAAACCTCCTTACCCCCATCCTCCAACCCCTCAAACCTCCTTACCCCCACCCTCCAACCCCCCCAAACCTCCTTACCCCCACCCTCCAACCTCCCTACTCCCACCCTCCAACCCCCCCAAACCTCCCTACCCCCATCCTCCAACCCCCCCAAACCTCCCTACCCCCATCCTCCAACCCCCCAAACCTCCATACCCCCATCCTCCAACCCCTCCAAACCTCCTTACCCCCATCCTCCAACCCCTCAAACCTCCTTACCCCCACCCTCCAACCCCCCAAACCTCCTTACCCCCACCCTCCAACCCCCCAAACCTCCTTACCCCCACCCTGCAACCTCCCTACTCCAACCCTCCAACCCCCCCAAACCTCCCTACCCCCATCCTCCAACCCCCCAAACCTCCATACCCCCATCCTCCAACCCCCCCAAACCTCCTTACCCTCACCCTCCAACCTCCCTACTCCCACCCTTCAACCCCCCAAATCTCCCTACCCCCACCCTGCAACCCCCCAAACCTCCACACCCCCACCCTCCAACCCCCCCAAACCTCCTTACCCTCACCCTCCAACCTCCCTACTCCCACCCTTCAACCCCCCAAACCTCCACACCCCCACCCTCCAACCCCCCCAAACCTCCTTACCCTCACCCTCCAACCTCCCTACTCCCACCCTTCAACCCCCCCAAACCTCCATACCCCCACCCTCCAACCCCTCAAACCTCCATACCCCCACCCTCCAACCCCCCCAAACCTCCATACCCCCACCCTCCAACCCCTCAAACCTCCCTACTCCCACCCTCCAACCCCCCAAACCTCCCTACCCCCACCCTCCAACCCCCCAAATCCATCCCAAATCTCCATGCCTGAACCCATCCCTCAACCACCCCGTCCCTTCCCCCCCCCCCACAACACCCTCATCCTCTCAGCCCTCAAACCCCCTCCCCCCCCGCCCCCATGTTATTTGCCAATATCTCGGTGGGTGGCAGAGCCCGGCTGTGTCAGGGAGGGTGTGAATCGTCTGGGAACCAAACAGCCTGAGATATCTAGGCCTTGGAGAGGGTGCAGAGGGGATTGACCAGAATGGTCCCGGGGATGAGGGCCTTCAGTGACGGGGAGAGACTGGAGAAGCTGGGGTTGTTCTCCTTGGAGCAGAGAGGGTTAAGGGGAGATTTAATAGAGGGGTTCAAAATTATAAAGAGTTTTGATCGAGTAAATCAGGAGAACCTGTTCCCAGGGCAGGAGGGCCAGTAACCAGAGGGACACAGATTGACGATAATTGGCGATGGAACCAGAGGGGGAGATGGGGAGAATGTGTTTACGCAGCGAGTTGTTGTGATCGGGAACGCGCTGCCTGAAAGGGCGGTGGGAGCAGATTCAATAGTAACTTTCAAACCGGGAATTGGGTAAATACTGGAAGGGGAAAGATTTGCCGGGCTGTGGGGAAAGAGCGGGGAGTGGGACTGATGGGATCGCTCTGTCACAGAGCCGGCACAGGCTCGATGGGCCCAATGGCCTCCTGTGCTGGGCGATTCTGTGATTCTAACTATTTATCCAATTCCCGTTTGAAAGTTACTATTGAATCTGCTCCCACCGCCCTTTCAGGCAGCGCGTTCCCGATCACAACAACTCGCTGCGTAAAAACATTCTCCCCATCTCCCCCTCTGGTTCCATCGCCGATTATCGTCAATCTGTGTCCCTCTGGTTACCGGCCATCCTGCCTCTGGGAACAGGTTCTCTCCTTAGTTGCTCGATCAAAACCCCCTTTGATTTTGATCACGTCTACTAATTTTCCTCTGAACCTTCTGTGCTGTACGGAGAACAATCCCAGCTTCTTCCGTCTGCCGCATCATGGAAGGCCCTCATCCCTAGGACCATTCTGCTAAATCTCCTCTGCAGCCTCTCTGCTCTTAGGAGAACAACCAGAGTCTCTTCAGAATGGCTGAATTAACAGAAGTGGGAACGGCTGATGCAAAGAATGATTAAGGAATTGTCAGCACTCAGTGATGGGGAACACAGGAATTACTTTGCCGTTGTGTCACAAGCAACAGAAACAATGGCAAGGCTGATGGACTACAGCAAACAGTAACAGCACTAATCCTTTCCTTACATTCATTCATTCTCGGGGTGTGGGCATTGCTGCCAAGGCTGACGTTTATTGAGGTGCCAACCTGGGGAAGCTGCAACACGGGACTACATGCATGCTAAGCAGCGGGAGCAGCATGCTATAGACAGGGCTCAGCAAACCCACAACCAACGGATCAGACCAAAGCTCTGCAGTCCTGCCACATCCAGTAGTGAATGGTGGTGGACAATTAAACAACTAACGGGAGGAGCAGGCTCCATGAATATCCCCATCCTCAATGATGGCAGAGCCCAGCGCGTGAGTGCAAAAGTGTTTACAACCATCTCCAGCCAGAAGTGCCGAGTGGATGATCCATATCGGCCTCCTCCCGAGGTCCCCACCATCACAGAATCCAGTCTTCAGCCAATTCGATTCACCCCACGTGATGTGAATAAACGGCTGAGCTCACTGGATACAGCAAAGGCTGTGGGCCACAACAACATCCCGGCTGTTGTGCTAAAGACTTGTGCTCCAGAACTAGCCGCGCCTCTAGCCAAGCTGTTCCAGTACAGCTACAACACTGGCATCTACCCCACAATGTGGGAAACTGCCCCGGTATGTCCTGTCCACAAAAAGCAGGACACATCCAATCCGGTCAATTTTTTTCAAGAAGCTCAACACCATCCGGGACAAAGCAGCCGCTTGATTGGCTCCCCATCCACCACCTTCAACACTCACTCCCTCCACCACCTTCAACACTCACTCCCTCCACCACCGGCGCCCCCTGGCTGCAGTGTGCACCATCTACAAGATGCACTGCAGCAACTCGCCAAGGCTTCTTCGGCAGCACCTCCCAAACCCGCGACCTCTACCACCTAGAAGGACAAGGGCAGCAGGTGCATGGGAACACCACCACCTCCACGTTCCCCTCCCAGTCACACACCATCCCGACTTGGAAATATATCGGCCGTTCCTTCATCGTCGCTGGGTCACAATCCTGGAACTCCCTCCCTAACAGCACTGTGGGAGCACCTTCACCACACGGACTGCAGCGGTTCAAGAAGGCGGCTCACCACCACCTTCTCAAGGGGCAATTAGGGATGGGCAATAAATGCCGGCCTGGCCAGCGACGCCCACATCCCGGGAATGAATAAATAATATGTTTTATTGCCAGTCCCTAGTTACCCTGAGAAGGAGGATCTGGGCCTTCCTGAACCGCTGGGAGCAGGTTTGCTACAAATGGAGTGTCTCGCTCGGACACTTCAAGGGGTAGTTCAGAGTCAACCACGCTGGTGTGGGACGGGAGTCACCTATAGGCCCAGCCCAGGTAAGGACGGCAGAGTTCCGTCCCTAAAGGGACATTAGTGAACCCCTTGGGTTTGTAACACAATCCGACAGGAAACGCTCGCTTTCACTGAGCCCAGATTTTTATTAACATTTTTTTGAACGGAATCGAAATGTTCAAATAGCCCCAGGCTGAGTTTTGAACTCTCGTTCTCTGGGTTATTAATTCCAGTTGATTTCGCTGGAACATTTTCAGGATTTATGTGGTGCAGTCATGAGAAATTAAAGTAACAAGAAAATTAATGAGTCATTCACTAATATAAAATAAAATCACAGATTGCTGGAATGCACAACTTACCTTTAACTAGTAAAATCTCCTAAGGTGCTTCACAGCAGTTTAAACCAGACACAATTTGACGCCGAACCATATAATAAGAACATAAGAAATAGAAGCAGGACTCGGCCATTCGGCCCCTCGAGCCTGCTCCGCCATTCAATAAGATCATTGTTGATCTGATCATGGACTCAGCTCCACTTCCCCGCCCACTCCCCATAACCCTTCACTCCCTTATCGCTCAAAAATCTGTCTATCTCCACCTTAAATATATTCAATGTCCCAGCCTCCACAGCTCTCTGGGGCAGAGAATTCCACAGATTTACAACCCTCTGAGAGAAGAAATTTCTCCTCATCTCAGTTCTAAATGGGTGGCTGTTATTCAAAACTATGTCCCCTAGTTTTAGTTTCCCTTATGAGTGGAAACATCCTCTCTGCATTCACCTTGTCAAGCCTCCTCATTATCTTATATGTTTCGATAAGATCACCTCTCATTCTTCTGAACTTCAATGAGTATAGGCCCAATCTGCTCAACCTATCTTCATAAGTCAACCCCCTCATATCCTGAATCAACCTCCTGAACCTTCTCTGAACAGCCTCCAATGCAAGTATATCCTTCCTTAAGTAAGGAGACCAAAACTGTACGCAGTACTCCAGATGTGACCTCACCAATACCCTGTACAGTTGTAGCAGGACTTCTCTGCTTTTATACTCTATCCCCCTTGCAATAAAGGCCAACATTCCATTGGCCTTCCTGATCACTTGCTGTACCTGCATACTAACTTTTTGTGTTTCATGTACAAGGACCCCGAGGTCTCTCTGTACTGCAGCACTTTGCAATTTCTCTCCATTTAAATAATAAATTACTCTTGTATTTTTCCTACCAAAGTGCATGACCTCACACTTTCCCACATTATACTCCATCTGCCAAATGTTTGCCCACTCACTGAACCTGTCTATATCCCTTTGCAGATTTTTTGTGTCCTCCTCACAATTTGATTTCCCATCCATCTTTGTATCATCAGCAAACTTGGCTACATGACACTCGGTGCCTTCTTCCAAGTCATTGATATAGTTTGTAAATAGTTGGAGCCCCAGCACCGATCCCTGTGGCACCCCACTAGTCACTGTTTGCCAACTGGAAAATGACCCATTTATCCCGACTAGGGATATTAGGGCAGCTAATCGTAATGTATTTGCTTCATGCGTTCTTTGCTTAAGAATTCATAGCAACACATTGCTATTAAGAACAGAGGTTTAACAATCACACTACACATTACCAGTTCATCCACTAGGCTCACAACTGCATACCTCATCGTGGGTGACCTTGACCCAACTGGCTGGGGTTTTATTGAGTCTTGTGAACATCACATAATTGGCTAAGCCACTCACAATGCAACAGCTCTAGAAACTCGTGAGCATACTCACATATACATACATTACAGTGAGCAATAGCTTGGTCAAACAGAAAGGTTTTGAAGAGCATCTTAAAGGAGCGGGAAGGACTCCCAGAGCTTGGGGCCCAGGCAGCTGAACGCACGACCACCGATGGTGGAGTGATTAAAATTGGGGCGGTGCTATGGACCAGGACTGGGTGCAGAGATCTCGGAGTGTTGTGGGGCTGGAGGAGATTATTGAGATAGGGAGGGGCGAGGCCCTAGAGGGATTTGAAAACTAGAATGTGAATTTTAAAATTGAGGCATTGGGGAACTGTGAGCCAATGTGGGTCAGTGAGCACAGGGGGTAATGGGTCAATGGGACTGGGTGTGAGTCAGGACACGGTCAGTGAGCACAGGGGGTCATGGGTCAATGGGACTGGGTGTGAGTCAGGACACGGTCAGTGAGCACAGGGGGTCATGGGTCAATGGGACTGGGTGTGAGTCAGGACACGGTCAGTGAGCACAGGGGGTGATGGGGGAACGGGACTGGGTGTGAGTTAGGACACGGTCAGTGAGCACAGGGGGTGATGGGTCAATGGGACTGGGTGTGAGTTAGGACACGGTCAGTGAGCACAGGAGGTGATGGGTCAATGGGACTGGGTGTAAGTTAGGACACGGTCAGTGAGCACAGGGGGTGATGGGTCAATGGGACTGGGTGTGAGTTAGGACACGGTCAGTGAGCACAGGGGATGATGGGTCAATGGGACTGGGTGTGAGTTAGGATACGGTCAGTGAGCACAGGGGGTGATGGGTCAATGGGACTGGGTGTGAGTTAGGACACAGGGCAGCAGCGTTCTGGATGAGCTGAATTTACGAGGCTGGAAGGTGGGAGGCCGGCCAGGAGAGCGCTGGAATAGTCGGGTTTGCAGGTGACAATCTTTTAACCAGATAAGGTCAAACCGGTCACTTTGCAGACAGTGTATTTTTCATGCTTTCTGCTTTACCCCAGAGTTCCAGCACTCTTTGTTTCCGTACTTTAAAGGCCAGGATTGTTTTAATGCTTGTTTCTCAATGTTTCCATTCCAGGGTGACCCCGGTCCATCAGGAATTTCCGGGAAAGATGGTCCTCCTGGTCTGCGAGGGTTCCCCGGGGAGAGAGGCCTCGCTGGTGCCATGGTAAGATCTGTGTTCCTTTCCTCACACACAATATGGAATAAAACCCAAACTGAGAAATGTAATTTATGTAATAAACCATGAGAAGGATAGAATCAGACTTCAGGAGGACATAGTCAGGCCGGTGAAATGGGGCGACATGCGGCAGCTGAAATTTAACGCACAGAAGTAGGAAGCAATATATTTCGATTGGATTTATGAGGAGAGACAATATAAACTGAAGGGTATAATTTTAAAGGAGGTGCAGGAACAGAGAGACCTATTGGGTGTATGTACACATATCTTGGAAGGTGGCAGGGCAAGTTGATAATGCAGTTAAGAAATCGTATGGGATACTTGGCTTTGTAAATCACATCAGAAATAGGAGCAGGAGTCGGCCATTCGGCCCCTCGAGCCTGCTCCGCCATTCAATAAGATCATGGCTGATCCGATCATGGACTCAGCTCCACTTCCCTGCCCGCTCCCCAGAACCCTTTACTCTCTAATCGTTCAAAAATCTGTCTATCTTCCGCTTAAATATATTCAATGACCCAGCCTCCACAGCTCTCTGGGGCAGAGAATTCCACAGATTTACAACCCTCTGAGAGAAGAAATTCCTCCTCATCTCAGTTTTAAATGTGCGACCCCTTATTCTGAGACTATACCCCCTAGTTTTAGTTTCCCCCATAAGGGTAAATAAGGGCATTAAATACAAAAACACGGCAGTCATGCTAAACTTAAACTTTACAAATCTCTGGTTAGGCCCCAGCTGGAGTATTGTGTTCAATTCTGGGCCCCACACTGTAGGGAGGGTGTCACGGCCCTGGAGAGGGTGCAGAGGGGGTTGACCAGAACGGTCCCGGGGATGAGGGTCTTGAGTGACGGGGAGAGACTGGAGAAGCTGGGGCAGAGAGGGTTCAGGGAGATTTACAACAACAATTTATTTTTCTTCTTCGAGAAGGGAGGGTTAACGACAGACCTGATATAGTTATACAAGATTATGTCTGTGAGAGGGAATGCTGAGAATCCTTTCACACAGAGGCATGGTGTGAGCTGGAATGCACTGCGTGAAAGGACAAGGAATCACATTCCATCAGAAATTTCAACGGGCAATTTGACAGCTCTTTCACAGAGCCAGCACAGACACCATGGGCCAAATGACCTCCTTCTGCTCTGTATCATTCTGTGATTCTATGATCAGTGTTAGTGCGTTCCAAGCGCCCCGAAGGGTGGATTGGAATCACAGCAGCAGCGTTGCAAGTTCGCAAATTCCGTCCTGATCCCAGAATCCCTTGCCAGGCGGGGTGGGGGGGGTTGGAGGGGAGCGGTGGGGACAAAGGGGGCAAAATCAGAACGGTGTTACTGTTCCCCTGCTCCCCGTCAACATGACGTGACTTTGGACACACAGCATTGCGAGGGCAGCAGTATAACTCCGGTCATCGCTCAATGCCGCACTGTCACGCTGAAGTCAGGTGGTGAGAGACCGCCTCTCACGATGGGTCGATCGCAATGCTCGGGCATCGCACCGGCTGCAGTATAACTTCAGCCTGAAGTCTCCGGAACGGACATAGGGTCCTGATGTAACTGTGTATGGAGCGGCCTAACCAACGCTGATGGAAAGGGGCTGGTCCCTCGTAACCTGGTCCCTCAGGACCCGATCCCTCGGAGCACGATCCCTTGGAACCTGGTCCCTCAGGACCCGATCCCTCGGAACCTGGTCCCTCAGAACCTGATCCCTCGGAACCTGGTCCCTCAGGACCCGATCCCTCGGAGCCCAATCCCTTGGAACCTGGTCCCTCAGAACCTGATCCCTCGGAACCTGGTACCTCAGAACCCGATCCCTCGGAACCTGGTCCCTCAGGACCCGATCCCTCGGAGCACGATCCCTTGGAACCTGGTCCCTCAGGACCCGATCCCTCGGAGCTCGATCCCTTGGAACCTGGTCCCTCAGGACCCGATCCCTGAGAACCTGGTCCCTCAGAACCTGATCCCTCGGAACCTGGTACCTCAGAACCCGATCCCTCGGAACCAGGTCCCTCAGAACCTGGTCCCTCAGAACCTGATCCCTCGGAACCTGGTACCTCAGAACCCGATCCCTCGGAACCAGGTCCCTCAGAACCCGATCCCTCGTAACCTGGTCCCTCAGAACCCGATCCCTCAGAACCCGATCCCTCAGAACCCGATCCCTTGTAACCTGGTCCCTCAGAACCCGATCCCTCGTAACCTGGTCCCTCAGAACCCGATCCCTCAGAGCCCGATTCCTCGGAACCAGGTCCCTCAGAACCCGATCCCTCAGAGCCCGATCCCTCAGAACCCGATCCCTCAGAACCCGATCCCTCAGAGCCCGATCCCTCAGAACCCGATCCCTCAGAGCCCGATCCCTCAGAACCCGATCCCTCGGAATCCGGTCCCTCAGGACCCGATCCTTCAGAACCCGATCCCTCAGAACCCGATTCCTCGGAACCCGGTCCCTCAGAAACCCATCCCTGAGAACCCGATCCCTCAGAGCCCGATCCCTCGGAACCCGGTCCCTCAGAACCCGATCCCTCAGAACCCGATCCCTCGGAACCCGGTCCCTCAGAACCCGATCCCTCAGAACCCGATCCCTCGGAACCTGGTCCCTCAGGACCCGATCCCTCAGAGCCCGATCCCTCAGAACCCGATCCCTCGGAATCCGGTCCCTCAGGACCCGATCCCTCAGAGCCCGATCCCTCAGAACCCGATCCCTCGGAATCCGGTCCCTCAGGACCCGATCCTTCAGAACCCGATCCCTCAGAGCCCGATCCCTCGGAACCTGGTCCCTCAGGACCCGATCCCTCAGAACCCGATCCCTCAGAGCCCGATCCCTCGGAACCTGGTCCCTCAGGACCCGATCCCTCAGAACCCGATCCCTCAGAGCCCGATCCCTTGGAACCTGGTCCCTCAGGACCCGATCCCTCAGAACCCGATCCCTCAGGACCCGATCCATCAGAACCCGATCCCTCAGAATCCGATCCCTCGGAACCTGGTCCCTCAGGACCCGATCCCTCGGAGCCCGATCCCTTGGAACCTGGTCCCTCAGGACCCGATCCCTCAGAACCTGGTCCCTCAGAACCTGATCCCTCGGAACCTGGTACCTCAGAACCCGATCCCTCGGAACCTGGTCCCTCAGAACCTGATCACTCGGAACCTGGTCCCTCAGAACCTGATCCCTCGGAACCTGGTCCACCAGAACCCGATCCCTCAGAACCCGATCCCTTGGAATCTGGGCCCTCAGAGCCCGGTCCCTCGGAACCCGATCCCTCAGAACCCGATCCCTCGGAATCTGGTCCCTCAGAGCCCGATCCCTCGGAACCTGGTCCCTCAGGACCCGATCCCTTGGAACCTGGTCCCTCAGAACCTGATCCCTCGGAAGCTGGTCTCTCAGGACCCGATCCCTCAGAACCCGATCCCTCGGAACCAGATCCCTCAGAATATGGTCCCTTAGAGCCTGATCCCTCGGAACCCGATCCCTCAGAACCCGATCCCTCAGAACCCGATCCCTCGGAACCTGGTCCCTCAGAGCCCGATCCCTCGGAACCTGGTCCCTCAGGACCCGATCTCTTGGAACCTGGTCCCTCAGAACCTGATCCCTCGGAACCTCGTCCCTCAGGACCCGATCCCTCGGAACCTGGTCCCTCAGGACCCGATCCCTTGGAACCTGGTCCCTCAGAGCCCGATCCCTCGGAACCAGGTCCCTCAGGACCCGATCCCTCGGAATCTGGTCCCTCAGAACCCGATCCCTCGGAACCAGGCCCTCAGAACCCGATTCCTCGGAACCCGGTCCCTCAGAACCCGATCCCTCAGAACCCGGTCCCTCAGAACCCGATTCCTCAGAACCCGATCCCTCAGAGCCCGATCCCTCAGAACCCGATTCCTCGGAACCTGGTCCCTCAGAACCCGATCCCTCAGAACCCGATTCCTCGGAACCCGGTCCCTCAGAACCCGATCCCTCAGAACCCGATCCCTCAGAGCCCGATCCCTCGGAACCCGGTCCCTCAGAACCAGATCCCTCAGAACCTGATCCCTCAGAGCCCGATCCCTCGGAACCCGGTCCCTCAGAACCCGATCCCTCAGAACCAGATCCCTCAGAACCCGATCCCTCGGAACCTGGTCTCTCAGGACCCGATCCCTCAGAGCCCGATCCCTCAGAACCCGATCCCTCGGAATCCGGTCCCTCAGAACCCGATCCCTCAGAACCCGATCCCTCAGAGCCCGATCCCTCGTAACCGGGTCCCTCAGGACCCGATCCTTCAGAACCCGATCCCTCAGAATCCGATCCCTCGGAACCTGGTCCCTCAGGACCTGATCCCTCGGAGCCCGATCCCTTGGAACCTGGTCCCTCAGGATCCGATCCCTCAGAACCTGGTCCCTCAGAGCCCGGTCCCTCGGAACCCGATCCCTCAGAACCCGATCCCTCGGAATCTGGTCCCTCAGAGCCCGATCCCTCGGAACCTGGTCCCTCAGGACCCGATCCCTTGGAACCTGGTCCCTCAGAACCTGATCCCTCGGAAGCTGGTCTCTCAGGACCCGATCCCTCAGAACCCGATCCCTCGGAACCAGATCCCTCAGAATATGGTCCCTTAGAGCCTGATCCCTCGGAACCCGATCCCTCAGAACCCGATCCCTCAGAACCCGATCCCTCGGAACCTGGTCCCTCAGAGCCCGATCCCTCGGAACCTGGTCCCTCAGGACCCGATCTCTTGGAACCTGGTCCCTCAGAACCTGATCCCTCGGAACCTCGTCCCTCAGGACCCGATCCCTCGGAACCTGGTCCCTCAGGACCCGATCCCTTGGAACCTGGTCCCTCAGAGCCCGATCCCTCGGAACCAGGTCCCTCAGGACCCGATCCCTCGGAATCTGGTCCCTCAGAACCCGATCCCTCGGAACCAGGCCCTCAGAACCCGATTCCTCGGAACCCGGTCCCTCAGAACCCGATCCCTCAGAACCCGGTCCCTCAGAACCCGATTCCTCAGAACCCGATCCCTCAGAGCCCGATCCCTCAGAACCCGATTCCTCGGAACCTGGTCCCTCAGAACCCGATCCCTCAGAACCCGATTCCTCGGAACCCGGTCCCTCAGAACCCGATCCCTCAGAACCCGATCCCTCAGAGCCCGATCCCTCGGAACCCGGTCCCTCAGAACCAGATCCCTCAGAACCTGATCCCTCAGAGCCCGATCCCTCGGAACCCGGTCCCTCAGAACCCGATCCCTCAGAACCAGATCCCTCAGAACCCGATCCCTCGGAACCTGGTCTCTCAGGACCCGATCCCTCAGAGCCCGATCCCTCAGAACCCGATCCCTCGGAATCCGGTCCCTCAGAACCCGATCCCTCAGAACCCGATCCCTCAGAGCCCGATCCCTCGTAACCGGGTCCCTCAGGACCCGATCCTTCAGAACCCGATCCCTCAGAGCCCGATCCCTCGGAACCTGGTCCCTCAGGACCCGATCCCTCAGAACCCGATCCCTCAGAACCCGATCCCTCGGAACCTGGTCCCTCAGGACCCGATCCCTCAGAACCCGATCCCTCAGAGCCCGATCCCTCGGAACCCGGTCCCTCAGGACCCGATCCCTCAGAACCCGATCCCTCAGAGCCCGATCCCTCGGAACCCGATCCCTCAGAACCCGATCCCTCGGAATCTGGTCCCTCAGAGCCCGATCCCTCGGAACCTGGTCCCTCAGGACCCGATCCCTTGGAACCTGGTCCCTCAGAACCTGATCCCTCGGAAGCTGGTCTCTCAGGACCCGATCCCTCAGAACCCGATCCCTCGGAACCAGATCCCTCAGAATATGGTCCCTTAGAGCCTGATCCCTCGGAACCCGATCCCTCAGAACCCGATCCCTCAGAACCCGATCCCTCGGAACCTGGTCCCTCAGAGCCCGATCCCTCGGAACCTGGTCCCTCAGGACCCGATCTCTTGGAACCTGGTCCCTCAGAACCTGATCCCTCGGAACCTCGTCCCTCAGGACCCGATCCCTCGGAACCTGGTCCCTCAGGACCCGATCCCTTGGAACCTGGTCCCTCAGAGCCCGATCCCTCGGAACCAGGTCCCTCAGGACCCGATCCCTCGGAATCTGGTCCCTCAGAACCCGATCCCTCGGAACCAGGCCCTCAGAACCCGATTCCTCGGAACCCGGTCCCTCAGAACCCGATCCCTCAGAACCCGGTCCCTCAGAACCCGATTCCTCAGAACCCGATCCCTCAGAGCCCGATCCCTCAGAACCCGATTCCTCGGAACCTGGTCCCTCAGAACCCGATCCCTCAGAACCCGATTCCTCGGAACCCGGTCCCTCAGAACCCGATCCCTCAGAACCCGATCCCTCAGAGCCCGATCCCTCGGAACCCGGTCCCTCAGAACCAGATCCCTCAGAACCTGATCCCTCAGAGCCCGATCCCTCGGAACCCGGTCCCTCAGAACCCGATCCCTCAGAACCAGATCCCTCAGAACCCGATCCCTCGGAACCTGGTCTCTCAGGACCCGATCCCTCAGAGCCCGATCCCTCAGAACCCGATCCCTCGGAATCCGGTCCCTCAGAACCCGATCCCTCAGAACCCGATCCCTCAGAGCCCGATCCCTCGGAACCGGGTCCCTCAGGACCCGATCCTTCAGAACCCGATCCCTCAGAGCCCGATCCCTCGGAACCTGGTCCCTCAGGACCCGATCCCTCAGAACCCGATCCCTCAGAACCCGATCCCTCGGAACCTGGTCCCTCAGGACCCGATCCCTCAGAACCCGATCCCTCAGAGCCCGATCCCTCGGAACCCGGTCCCTCAGGACCCGATCCCTCAGAACCCGATCCATCAGAACCCGATCCCTCAGAATCCGATCCCTCGGAACCTGGTCCCTCAGGACCTGATCCCTCGGAGCCCGATCCCTTGGAACCTGGTCCCTCAGGATCCGATCCCTCAGAACCTGGTCCCTCAGAACCTGATCCCTCGGAACCTGGTACCTCAGAACCCGATCCCTCGGAATCTGGTCCCTCAGAGCCCGATCCCTCGGAACCTGGTCCCTCAGGACCCGATCCCTTGGAACCTGGTCCCTCAGAACCTGATCCCTCAGAAGCTGGTCTCTCAGGACCCGATCCCTCAGAACCTGATCCCTCGGAACCAGATCCCTCAGAATATGGTCCTTTAGAACCCGATCCCTCAGAACCCGATCCCTCAGAACCCGATCCCTCGGAACCTGGTCCCTCAGAGCCCGATCCCTCGGAACCTGGTCCCTCAGGACCCGATCTCTTGGAACCTGGTCCCTCAGATCCTGATCCCTCGGAACCTCGTCCCTCAGGACCCGATCCCTCGGAACCTGGTCCCTCAGGACCCGATCCCTTGGAACCTGGTCCCTCAGAGCCCGATCCCTCGGAACCAGGTCCCTCAGGACCCGATCCCTCGGAATCTGGTCCCTCAGAACCCGATCCCTCGGAACCAGGCCCTCAGAACCCGATTCCTCGGAAACCGGTCCCTCAGAACCCGATCCCTCAGAACCCGGTCCCTCAGAACCCGATTCCTCAGAACCCGATCCCTCAGAGCCCGATCCCTCAGAACCCGATTCCTCGGAACCTGGTCCCTCAGAACCCGATCCCTCAGAACCCGATTCCTCGGAACCCGGTCCCTCAGAACCCGATCCCTCAGAATCCGATCCCTCAGAGCCCGATCCCTCGGAACCCGGTCCCTCAGAACCCGATCCCTCATAACCTGATCCCTCAGAACCCGATCCCTCAGAACCCGATCCCTCGGAACCTGGTCCCTCAGAGCCCGATCCCTCGGAACCTGGTCCCTCAGGACCCGATCTCTTGGAACCTGGTCCCTCAGAACCTGATCCCTCGGAACCTCGTCCCTCAGGACCCGATCCCTCGGAACCTGGTCCCTCAGGACCCGATCCCTTGGAACCTGGTCCCTCAGAGCCCGATCCCTCGGAACCGGGTCCCTCAGGACCCGATCCCTCGGAATCTGGTCCCTCAGAACCCGATCCCTCGGAACCAGGCCCTCAGAACCCGATTCCACGGAACCCGGTCCCTCAGAACCCGATCCCTCAGAACCCGGTCCCTCAGAACCCGATTCCTCAGAACCCGATCCCTCAGAGCCCGATCCCTCAGAACCCGATTCCTCGGAACCTGGTCCCTCAGAACCCGATCCCTCAGAACCCGATTCCTCGGAACCCGGTCCCTCAGAACCCGATCCCTCAGAACCCGATCCCTCAGAGCCCGATCCCTCGGAACCCGGTCCCTCAGAACCCGATCCCTCAGAACCTGATCCCTCAGAACCCGATCCCTCGGAACCCGGTCCCTCAGAACCCGATCCCTCAGAACCCGATCCCTCAGAACCCGATCCCTCGGAACCTGGTCCCTCAGGACCCGATCCCTCAGAGCCCGATCCCTCAGAACCCGATCCCTCGGAATCCGGTCCCTCAGAACCCGATCCCTCAGAACCCGATCCCTCAGAGCCCGATCCCTCGGAACCGGGTCCCTCAGGACCCGATCCTTCAGAACCCGATCCCTCAGAGCCCGATCCCTCGGAACCTGGTCCCTCAGGACCCGATCCCTCAGAACCCGATCCCTCAGAACCCGATCCCTCGGAACCTGGTCCCTCAGGACCCGATCCCTCAGAACCCGATCCCTCAGAGCCCGATCCCTCGGAACCCGGTCCCTCAGGACCCGATCCCTCAGAACCCGATCCATCAGAACCCGATCCCTCAGAATCCGATCCCTCGGAACCTGGTCCCTCAGGACCTGATCCCTCGGAGCCCGATCCCATGGAACCTGGTCCCTCAGGACCCGATCCCTCAGAACCTGATCCCTCGGAACCTGGTACCTCAGAACCCGATCCCTCGGAATCTGGTCCCTCAGAGCCCGATCCCTCGGAACCTGGTCCCTCAGGACCCGATCTCTTGGAACCTGGTCCCTCAGAACCTGATCCCTCGGAACCTCGTCCCTCAGGACCCGATCCCTCGGAACCTGGTCCCTCAGGACCCGATCCCTTGGAACCTGGTCCCTCAGAGCCCGATCCCTCGGAACCAGGTCCCTCAGGACCCGATCCCTCGGAATCTGGTCCCTCAGAACCCGATCCCTCGGAACCAGGCCCTCAGAACCCGATTCCTCGGAACCCGGTCCCTCAGAACCCGATCCCTCAGAACCCGGTCCCTCAGAACCCGATTCCTCAGAACCCGATCCCTCAGAGCCCGATCCCTCAGAACCCGATTCCTCGGAACCTGGTCCCTCAGAACCCGATCCCTCAGAACCCGATTCCTCGGAACCCGGTCCCTCAGAACCCGATCCCTCAGAACCCGATCCCTCAGAGCCCGATCCCTCGGAACCCGGTCCCTCAGAACCAGATCCCTCAGAACCTGATCCCTCAGAGCCCGATCCCTCGGAACCCGGTCCCTCAGAACCCGATTCCTCAGAACCAGATCCCTCAGAACCCGATCCCTCGGAACCTGGTCTCTCAGGACCCGATCCCTCAGAGCCCGATCCCTCAGAACCCGATCCCTCGGAATCCGGTCCCTCAGAACCCGATCCCTCAGAACCCGATCCCTCAGAGCCCGATCCCTCGGAACCGGGTCCCTCAGGACCCGATCCTTCAGAACCCGATCCCTCAGAGCCCGATCCCTCGGAACCTGGTCCCTCAGGACCCGATCCCTCAGAACCCGATCCCTCAGAACCCGATCCCTCGGAACCTGGTCCCTCAGGACCCGATCCCTCAGAACCCGATCCCTCAGAGCCCGATCCCTCGGAACCTGGTCCCTCAGGACCCGATCCCTCAGAACCCGATCCATCAGAACCCGATCCCTCAGAATCCGATCCCTCGGAACCTGGTCCCTCAGGACCTGATCCCTCGGAGCCCGATCCCTTGGAACCTGGTCCCTCAGGATCCGATCCCTCAGAACCTGGTCCCTCAGAACCTGATCCCTCGGAACCTGGTACCTCAGAACCCGATCCCTCGGAATCTGGTCCCTCAGAGCCCGATCCCTCGGAACCTGGTCCCTCAGGACCCGATCCCTTGGAACCTGGTCCCTCAGAACCTGATCCCTCAGAAGCTGGTCTCTCAGGACCCGATCCCTCAGAACCTGATCCCTCGGAACCAGATCCCTCGGAACCAGATCCCTCAGAATATGGTCCTTTAGAGCCCGATCCCTCGGAACCCGATCCCTCAGAACCCGATCCCTCAGAACCCGATCCCTCGGAACCTGGTCCCTCAGAGCCCAATCCCTCGGAACCGGGTCCCTCAGGACCCGATCTCTTGGAACCTGGTCCCTCAGAACCTGATCCCTCGGAACCTCGTCCCTCAGGACCCGATCCCTCGGAACCTGGTCCCTCAGGACCCGATCCCTTGGAACCTGGTCCCTCAGAGCCCGATCCCTCGGAACCAGGTCCCTCAGGACCCGATCCCTCGGAATCTGGTCCCTCAGAACCCGATCCCTCGGAACCAGGCCCTCAGAACCCGATTCCTCGGAACCTGGTCCCTCAGAACCCGATCCCTCAGAACCCGGTCCCTCAGAACCCGATTCCTCAGAACCCGATCCCTCAGAGCCCGATCCCTCAGAACCCGATTCCTCGGAACCTGGTCCCTCAGAACCCGATCCCTCAGAACCCGATTCCTCGGAACCCGGTCCCTCAGAACCCGATCCCTCAGAATCCGATCCCTCAGAGCCCGATCCCTCGGAACCCGGTCCCTCAGAACCCGATCCCTCATAACCTGATCCCTCAGAACCCGATCCCTCGGAACCCGGTCCCTCAGAACCCGATCCCTCAGAACCCGATCCCTCAGAACCCGATCCCTCGGAACCTGGTCCCTCAGGACCCAATCCCTCAGAGCCCGATCCCTCAGAACCCGATCCCTCGGAATCCGGTCCCTCAGAACCCGATCCCTCAGAGCCCGATGCCTCGGAACCGGGTCCCTCAGGACCCGATCCTTCAGAACCCGATCCCTCAGAGCCCGATCCCTCGGAACCTGGTCCCTCAGGACCCAATCCCTCAGAAGCCGATCCCTCAGAGCCCGATCCCTCGGAACCTGGTCCCTCAGGACCCGATCCCTCAGAACCTGATCCCTCAGAGCCCGATCCCTCGGAACCTGGTCCCTCAGGACCCGATCCCTCAGAACCCGATCCATCAGAACCCGATCCCTCAGAATCCGATCCCTCGGAATCTGGTCCCTCAGGACCCGATCCCTCGGAGCCCGATCCTTTGGAACCTGGTCCCTCAGGACCCGATCCCTCAGAACCTGGTCCCTCAGAACCTGATCCCTCGGAACCTGGTACCTCAGAACCCGATCCCTCGGAACCTGGTCCCTCAGAACCTGATCACTCGGAACCTGGTCCCTCAGAACCTGATCCCTCAGAACCCGATCCCTTGGAATCTGGTCCCTCAGAGCCCGATCCCTCGGAACCCGATCCCTCAGAACCCGATCCCTCGGAAGCTGGTCCCTCAGAACCTGATCACTCGGAAGCTGGTCCCTCAGGATCCGATCCCTCAGAACCCGATCCCTCAGAACCAGATCCCTCAGAATATGGTCCCTTAGAGCCCGATCCCTCGGAACCCGATCCCTCAGAACCCGATCCCTCAGAACCCGATCCCACGGAATCTGGTCCCTCAGAGCCCGATCCCTCGGAACCTGGTCCCTCAGGACCCGATCTCTTGGAACCTGGTCCCTCAGAACCTGATCCCTCGGAACCTCATCCCTCAGGACCCGATCCCTCGGAACCTGGTCCCTCAGGACCCGATCCCTTGGAACCTGGTCCCTCATAGCCCGATCCCTCGGAACCAGGTTCCTCAGGACCCGATCCCTCGGAATCTGGTCCCTCAGAACCCGATCCCTCGGAACCAGGCCCTCAGAACCCGATCCCTCGGAACCTGGCCCTCAGAACCCGATCCCTCGGAACCTGGTCCCTCAGAACCCGATCCCTCGGAACCTGGCCCTCAGAACCCGATCCCTCGGAACCTGGCCCTCAGAACCCGATCCCTCGGAACCTGGCCCTCAGAACCTGATCCCTCGGAACCAGGCCCTCAGAACCTGATCCCTCAGAACCTGGCCCTCAGAACCCGATCCCTTGGAACCTGGCCCTCAGAACCTGATCCCTCGGAACCTGGCCCTCAGAACCTGATCCCTTGGAACCTGGCCCTCAGAACCCGATCCCTTGGAACCTGGCCCTCAGAACCCGATCCCTTGGAACCTGGCCCTCAGAACCTGATCCCTCGGAACCTGGCCCTCAGAACCCGATCCCTTGGAACCTGGCCCTCAGAACCTGATCCCTCGGAACCTGGCCCTCAGAACCCGATCCCTTGGAACCTGGTCCTCAGAACCTGATCCCTTGGAACCTGGTCCCATGGACACTGCCTGTGGGGTTAAGAGGCTCACATTTAAGTCACAATGTAAAGTCCCTGATAAACAGTGTGATCTGGGTACCAGACATTATTGAAGATATTAATCGTGTAATTGGCAAATTAATTTCAATAAGTTAAGTATGAGGGGGTGCATTTTGGTGGGAATAATAACAAGGGCACATACTGCCTCGAAAATAAGTGTCTAAATGGGACAGAGGAGCCGAGGGATCTGTGGATTGGGCTTTCTGTGCCGTAGACTCGATGTAACGGGTACAGAGATTCCATATAACTCCAAATCACAACCGGACAGTATAACTCCAACTCACAACCGGCCGGTATAACTCCTGTCCACAACCGGCCGGTATAACTCCTGTCCACAACCTGCTGGTATAACTCCTGTCCACAACCGACCGGTATAACTCCTGTCCACCACCGGACAGTATAACTCCTGTCCACCACCGGACAGTATAACTCCTGTCCACCACCGGACAGTATAACTCCTGTCCACAACCGGCTGGTATAACTCCTGTCCACAACCTGCCGGTATAACTCCTGTCCACAACCAGCCGGTATAACTCCTGTCCACAACCTGCCGGTATAACTCCTGTCCACAACCGGATAGTATAACTCCTGTCCACAACCGACCGGTATAACTCCTGTCCACAACCGGATAGTATAACTCCTGTCCACAACCGACCGGTATAACTCCTGTCCACAACCGGATAGTATAACTCCTGTCCACAACCGACCGGTATAACTCCAATTCACAACCGGCCGGTATAACTCCTGTCCACCACCGGACGGCTGAAGAGGAACTTGGAATGGGAGGGGGTAGATCCAGTTGTTGGGTCCATGTGGGTACTAACGACATCGTTAGGACAAAGAAAGAGGTTCTGCTGAGGGAGTGTGAGCAGCCAGGGGCCAAATTAAAAAGCAGAACCACAAAGGTAATAATCTCTGGATTATTACCTGAGCCACGAGCAAATTGGCACAGGGTGAATAAGGTCAGAGAGTTAAACACGTGGCTCAAAGACTGGTGTGGGAGAAATGGGTTTCGGTTCCTGGGACACAGGCACCAGTACTGGGGTAAGAGGGAGCTGTTCCGTCAGGATGGGCTTCACTTGGACCGTGCTGGGACTAGGGTCCTGGCCAATCAAATAACTCGGGCTGTAGAGAGGGCTTTAAACTAAGTTGTAATGGGGAGGGTTCAGGTGAGGGAAAATGTTAAAAGTCAAAGAGAAAGGAGAAGGCAATAGAGCAGGGTAGCGATAGGGGTATTATAGGAGTATTGACAGGAAGGCACAGAATGTATAAAGATAAGAGTGCACCAGAAAGTGGGGTCAGAGCCGGGAAAAATGGTAAAAGACAAAATTAAAGGCTCTTTATCTGAATGTATGCAGGATAAATAACAAGATAGATGAGTTGAGGGCACAGATAGAAATAAATGGGTATGATCTGACAGCCATTACAGAGACTGGTTGCAAGGTGACCAAGGCTGGGAACTGAATATTCACAGTTGACATTTTGGAAGGACAGACAGAAAGGGAAAGGAGGTGGGGTAACTCTGTGAATGAAAGGTGAGATCAGTGCAGCAGTGAGAATGATATTGGCTCAGAAGATCAAGATGTAGATTCAGTTTGGGTGGAGATAAGGAACAATAAGGGGAAGCAGTCACTGGTGGGCGTAGTCTATAGGCCCACTAACAATAATTACACTGTGGGACGGAGTATAAATCAAGAAATAATGGAGGCTTGTAATAAAGTTACGGCAATAATCATGGGCGACTTTAATCTTCATATTGATTGGAGCAATCAAATTGGCAAAGGTGGTCTTAAGGACGGGTTCACAGAGTGTAATCGGGATGGTTTCTTGGAACAGTACGTTGTGGAACCAACCAGGGAGCAGGCGATCTTAGATCTGGTATTGTGTAACGAGCCAGGATTAATTAATGATCTCATAATGAAGGATCGTCTTGGGAAAAGTGATCATAACATGATAGAATTTCACCTTCAGTTTGAGGGTGAGGAACTTGGGTCTGAAACTAGTGTCTTAAGACTAAATAAATGCGATTACAAAGGTATGAAGACAGAGTTGGGTAAAGTGGCCTGGGAAAATAGATTAAAGGGTAAGACGGTTTTATGAAAGGGAAATCATGTTTGACAAATTTGCTGGATTTCTTTGAGGATGTAACGAATAGGGTGGATAAGGGGGAACCAGTGGATGTGGTGTATTTGGATTTCCAGAAGGCATTCGATAAGGTTCCACATAAAAGGTTACTGCACAAGATAAAAGTTCACGAGGTTGGAGGTAATATATCAGCATGGATAGAGGATTGGCTAACTAACAGAGAACAGAGAGTCGGGATGGAAACATAGAAACATAGAAACATCGAAAATAGGTGCAGGAGCAGGACATTCAGCCCTTCTAGCCTGCACCGCCATTTAATGAGTTCATGGCTGAACATGAAACTTCAGTACCCCCTTCCTGCTTTCTCGCCATACCCCTTGATCCCCCGAGTAGTAAGGACTTCATCTAACTCCCTTTTGAATATATTTAGTGAATTGGCCTCAACTACTTTCTGTGGTAGAGAATTCCACAGGTTCACCACTCTCTGGGTGAAGAAGTTTCTCCTCATCTCGGTCCTAAATGGCTTGCCCCTTATCCTTAGACTGTGACCCCTGGTTCTAGACTTCCCCAACATTGGGAACATTCTTCCTGCATCTAACCTGTCTAAACCCGTCAGAATTTTAAACGTTTCCATGAGGTCCCCTCTCATTCTTCTGAACTCCAGTGAATACAAGCCCAGTTGATCCAGTCTTTCTTGATAGGTCAGTCCCACCATCCCAGGAATCAGTCTGGTGAATCTTCGCTGCACTCCCTCAATAGCAAGAATGTCCTTCCTCAAGTTAGGAGACCAAAACTGTACACAATACTCCAGGTGTGGCCTCACCAAGGCCCTGTACAACTGTAGCAACACCTCCCTGCCCATGTACTCAAACCCCCTCGCTATGAAGGCCAACATGCCATTTGCTTTCTTAACCGCCTGCTGTACCTGCATGCCAACCTTCAATGACTGATGTACCATGACACCCAGGTCTCGTTGCACCTCCCCTTTTCCTAATCTGTCACCATTCAGATAATAGTCTGTCTCTCTGTTTTTACCACCAAAGTGGATAACCTCACATTTATCCACATTATACTTCATCTGCCATGCATTTGCCCACTCACCCAACCTATCCAAGTCACTCTGCAGCCTCATAGCATCCTCCTCGCAGTTCACACTGCCACCCAACTTAGTGTCGTCCGCAAATTTGGAGATACTACATTTAATCCCCTCGTCTAAATCATTAATGTACAGTGTAAACAGCTGGGGCCCCAGCACAGAACCTTGCGGTACCCCACTAGTCACTGCCTGCCATTCTGAAAAGTCCCCATTTACTCCTACTCTTTGCTTCCTGTCTGACAACCAGTTCTCAATCCATGTCAGCACAATACCCCCAATCCCATGTGCTTTAACTTTGCACATTAATCTCTTGTGTGGGACCTTGTCGAAAGCCTTCTGAAAGTCCAAATATACCACATCAACTGGTTCTCCCTTATCCACTCTATTGGAAACATCCTCAAAAAATGGGTCATTTTCCGATTGGCAAACTGTAACTAGTGGGGTACCGCAGGGATCAGTGCTGGGTCCTCAACTATTTACAATCTATATTAATGACTTGGATGAAGGGACCGAATGTAATGTAGCCAAATTTACTGACGATACAAAGATGGGTGGGAAAAGAAGTTGTGAAGAGGACACAACGAATCTGCAAAGGGATATAGACAGGTTCAGTGAGTGGGCAAACATTGGGCAAATGGAGTATAATGTGGGAAAGTGTGAGGTTACGCACTTTGGTAGAAAGAATAAAAAAGGAAATTATAATTTAAATAGAGAGAGATTACAAAATGCTGCAGTACAGAGGGACCTGGGGGACCTTGTACATGAAACACAAAAGTTAGTATGCAGGTACACCAAGTGATCAGGAAGGCCAATGGAATGTTGGCCTTTATTGCAAGGGGGATAGAGTATAAAAGCAGAGAAGTCCTGCTACAACTGTACAGGGTATTGGTGAGGCCACACCTGGAGTACTGCGTACAGTTTTGGTCTCTGTATTTAAGGAGGGATATACTTGCATTGGAGGCTGTTCAGAGAAGGTTCACTCGGTTGATTCGGAGATGAGGGGAGTGACTTATGAAGATAGGTTGAATAGGTTGGGCCTATACTCATTGGAGTTCAGAAGAATGAGAGGTGATCTTATCGAAATATATAAGATAATGAGGGGGCTCGACAAGGTGGATGCAGAGAGGACTAAAACTAGGGGACATAGTCTTACAATAAGGGGCCGCCCCTTTAGAACTGAGATGAGAAGGAATTTTTTCTCTCTGAGGGTTGTAAATCTGTGGAATTCTCTGCCCCAGAGAGCTGTGGAGGCTGGGTCATTGAATATATTTAAGGTGGCGATAGACAGATTTTTGAGCGATAAGGGAGTGAAGGGTTATGGGGAGCGGGCAGGGAAGTGGAGCTGAGTCCATGATCGGATCAGCCATGATCTTATTGAATGGTGGAGCAGGCTCGAGGGGCCAAATGGCCGACTCCTGCTCCTATTTCTTATGTTGTTATAACTCCTGCTCATTACCGGCTGGTATAACTCCTGCTCATTACCGGCTGGTATAACTCCTGCTCATTACCGGCTGGTATAACTCCTGCTCATTACCGGCTGGTATAACTTCTGCTCATTACCGGCTGGTATAACTCCTGCTCATTACCGGCTGGTATAACTCCTGCTCATTACCGGCTGGTATAACTCCTGCTCATTACCGGCTGGTATAACTCCTGCTCATTACCGGCTGGTATAACTCCTGCTCATTACCGGCTGGTATAACTCCTGCTCATTACCGGCTGGTATAACTCCTGCTCATTACCGGCTGGTATAACTCCTGCTCATTACCGGCTGGTATAACTCCTGCTCATTACCGGCTGGTATAACTCCTGCTGACGAAGAAAGAATAACGTTCAGATCTGGTGAATGGTGGCTGCGATTCTTCAAACTTCAAAAAATTAGGGGACCCCAGCTCTTTACAATATACATTAATGATTTACACGAAGGAATTGAGTGTAATATCTCCAAGTTTGCAGATGACACTAAGCTGGGTGGCGGTGTGAGCTGTGAGGAGGATGCTAAGAGGCTGTAGGGTGACTTGGACAGGTTAGGTGAGTGGGCAAATGCATGGCAGATGCAGTATAATGTGGATAAATGTGAGGTTATCCATTTTGGGGGCAAAAACACGAAGGCAGAATATTATCTGAATGGCGGCAGATTAGGAAAAGGGGAGGTGCAACGAGACCTGGGTGTCATGTTTTATCAGTCATTGAAAGTTGGCATGCAGGTACAGCAGGTGGTGAAGAAGGCAAATGGTATGTTGGCCTTCATAGCGAGGGGATTTAAGTATAGGAGCAGGGAGGTCTTCCTGCAGTTGTACGGGGCCTTAGTGAGGCCTCACCTGGAATATTGTGTTCAGTGTTGGTCTCCTAATCTGGGGAAGGACGTTCTTGCTATTGAGGGAGTGCAGCGAAGGTTCACCAGACTGATTCCCAGGATGGCAGGACTGACATATGAGGAGAGACTGGATCAACTGGGCCTTTATACACTGGAGTTTAGCAGGATGAGAGGGGATCTGACATACAAGATTCTGACGGGACTGGACAGGTTAGATGCGGGAAGAATGTTCCCGATGTTGGGGAAGTCCAGAACCAGGGGACATAGTCTAAGGATGAGGGGTAGGCCATTTAGGACTAAAATGAGGAGAAACTTCTTCACTCAGAGAGTTGTTAACCTGTGGAATTCCCTGCCGCAGAGAGTTGTTGATGCCAGTTCGTTAGATATATTCAAGAGGGAGTTAGATATGGCCCTTACGGCTAAAGGGATCAAGAGGTATGGAGAGAAAGCAGGAATGGGGTACTGAAGTTGCATGTTCAGCCATGAACTCATTGAATGGCGGTGCAGGCTCGAAGGGCCGAATGGCCGACTCCTGCACCTATTTTCTATGTTTCTATGTTTCTATGTTTCTACGTTTCTACTTTCTTATCTCACAATGAAGGCACCAGACTGAAGTGGTTTTGTTTGTTTGCAGGGTTCGGCTGGGTTGAAAGGAGGAGAAGGCCCAATTGGACCCACTGGACCAGTTGTAAGTATCACTCCAGTTTCACTTTTCCTGTATATATGGTGGTGATGGAACTGCCCAGATTGTACGGGGAGGTATTCATGGTTTTCCGCTGGTGACTTGATCTGAGGTATCAGCAAACCTGACATCTGCATATCCTGAGGTCATTAAGGCATGTAAATGAGGTGGAGATATAGACCAGCCGCGATCTCATTGAATGGGGGAACAGGCTCGAGGGGCTGAATGGCCTCCTCCTGTTCCTATGTAATAGGCTTGAGGGGCTGAATGGCCTCCTCTTGTTCCTGTGCAACAGGCTCGAGGCACTGAATGGCCTCCTCCTGTTCCTGTGAAACAGGCTCGAGGGGCTGAATGGCCTCCTCCTGTTCCTGTGTAACAGACTCGAGGGGCTGAATGGCCTCCTCCTGTTCCTGTGTAACAGGTTCGAGGGGCTGAATGGCCTCCTCCTGTTCCTGTGTAACAGGCTCGAGGGGCTGAATGGGCCTCCTCCTGTTCCTGTGTAACAGGCTCGAGGGGTTGAATGGCTCCTCCTGTTCCTGTGTAACAGGCTCGAGGGGCTGAATGGCCTCCTCCTGTTCCTGTGTAACAGGCTCGAGGGGCTGAATGGCCTCCTCCTGTTCCTGTGTAACAGGCTCGAGGGGCTGAATGGCCTCCTCCTGTTCCTGTGTAACAGGCTCGAGGGACTGAATGGTCTCCTCCTGTTCTTGTGTAACAGGCTCGAGGGGCTGAATGGCCTCCTCCTGTTCCTGTGTAACAGGCTCGAGGGGCTGAATGGCCTCCTCCTGTTCCTGTGTAACAGGCTCGAGGGGTTGAGTGGCCTCCTCCTGTTCCTGTGTAACAGGCTCGAGGGGCTGAATGGCCTCCTCCTGTTCCTGTGTAACAGGCTCGAGGGGCTGAATGGCCTCCTCCTGTTCCTGTGTAACAGGCTCGAGGGGCTGAATGGCCTCCCCAGTTCCTATGATGCTTAACTGCTCTGTGCAGTGGCTCAGGAAGCCCTTGAGTTGGGTGTGAGAGACTGTCGGCCAGTGCTATCCCCCTTGTACAGAGCCGAAATGACCAATTTAGTCGGTTTCCCATCAACATCATGAAAAAAAAAGGATTATCTGGTCAATTATCACATTGCTATTTGTGGGAAGTTGCTGTGTGTGAATTGACTGATTTCTTCATTACAACAGTGACTACGCTTCACAAAATACTGCATTGGCTGCAATGTGCTGTGGGACATATGGGGTCTAAAAAGATGCTCTCGAAATGTTCTGAGTTCCTTCACTGGATGTCGAGGGGCTGAATGAGCAGGCAGTCTGAAAATATCACAACACATCCACCTTTCTTTGATGAATATGTAAAATCTGTTCTGTATGTCACGCAGCGCGTCGAGTACAGAGAATGTACATTGTTTGACCTTCACAATCGTGCCAAGCTTAAATCGAAAAAATTCCCCTTGAAGACAAATACTTTCATTCCAAAAATGCACCTCAGAAGCAACTGTTCCTTGTGGATTTGCATATGTTTGCATAATATTTGAATACTTATTACAAGAGACAGCAATTTCAATTCAGATCTGGTAGAATGGCTGTTAACTGTTAACATATCAAATATATTTCAAATAGCACAGAAGATTGTGTGTCTCAGAGATGCAAATAACCAATATAAAGTGTGGTCTTAATCTATAATCCCTCACATAAACTCCAATTATAATATAGCTTTAGTGATCGGTGTTGTTCTTCGTCTGGGAAATGTGTTAATATATAAAGCTTCCAAGAACAGCAAATTAGAGACCATCTGACACAAACTATCATTTCCTATCAGGAGAGAGAAAGAATTTGCATTTCTACACCACATCAGGACGTTCCAAAGTGCTTTACTTTTTGAAATGCAGTCGCTGTTGGAAAATAGGAAATACAGCAGACAATTGGGGCACAGCAAGCACCCACAATCAGCAATATATCCAACCCGTGCTGAACCTGTCCTGCGAGTGATCTCCTGGACTCGTGTCGATCGCCTGGATGGGTTGGAGAGGAATTTTCCCAGATTTTTTCTCCCTAAATTGGCCTGGGTTTTTATCTGATTTTTGCCTTTCCCAGGGGATCACATGGCTCCGGTTGGGGTGGAGTGTAGAAAGTTTCAGTATAAGGGGTGTCACAGTGTGTGAGGCGGACTGGTTGGGCTGGGTGCTCTTTGCCTTTCCGTCATTGTTCATAGGTTTATATATAACCTTCAGGGCTGCTGACCGAGGGCCGTGTGGCTCTTTGTCGGCCGGTGAGGACACGATGGGGCAGAATGGCCTCCTTCTGTGCTGTAAATTTCTATGTTTCTATGTTTCTATGAGTGTTTGAGAGAGCTTTACTCTGTATCTAACCCCCTGTACCTGCCCTGGGAGTGTTTGATGGGAAAGTGTAGAGGGAGCTTGACTCTGTATCGAACCCATGCTATAACTATCCTGGGGGTGTTTGATGGGACAGTGTAGAGGGAGCTTTACTCTGTATCTAACGTATGCTGTACCTGCCCTGGGAGTATTTGATGGGACACTGTAGAGGGAGCTTTACTCTGTATCTAACACCATGCTCTTGCTGCCCTGGGAGTGTTTGATGGGACAGTGTAGAGGGAGCTTTACTATGTATCTAACCCCGTGCTGTACCTGCCCTGGGAGTGTTTGATGAGACAGTGTAGAGGGAGCTTTACTCTATATCTAACCGTGTGCTGTACCTGCACTGGGAGTGTTTGATGAGAAAGTGTAGAGGGAGCTTGACTCTGTATCAAACCCATGCTATAACTGTCCTGGGGGTGTTTGATGGGACAGTGTAGAGGGAGCTTTACTCTGTATCTAACGTATGCTGTACCTGCCCTGGGAGTGTTTGATGGGACAGTGTAGAGGGAGCTTTACTCTGTATCTAACACCATGCTGTAGCTGCCCTGGGAGTGTTTGATGGGACAGTTTAGAGGGAGCTTTACTCTGTATCTAACCCCCTGTACCTGCCTGGGAGTGTTTGATGGGACAGTGTAGAGGGAGCTTTAAGAAACATAGAAATATAGAAAATAGGTGCAGGAGTAGGCCATTCGGCCTTTCGAGCCTGCACCGCCATTCAATAAGATCATGGCTGAACATGCAACTTCAGTACCCCATTCCTGCTTTCTCGCCATACCCCTTGACCCCCTAGCAGTAAGGACTACATCCAACTCCTTTTTGAATATATTTAGTGAATTGGCCTCAACAACTTTGTGTGGTAGAGAATTCCACAGGTACACCACTCTCTGGGTGAAGAAGTTTCTCCTCATCTCGGTCCTAAATGGCTTACCCCTTATCCTTAGACTGTGACCCCTGGTTCTGGACTTCCCCAACATTGGGAACATTCTTCCTGCATCTAACCTGTCTAAACCCATCAGAATTTTAAACGTTTCTATGAGATCCCCTCTCATTCTTCTGAACTCCAGTGAATACAAGCCCAGTTGATCCAGTCTTTCTTGATATGTCAGTCCCGCCATTCCGGGAATCAGTCTCGTGAACCTTTGCTGCACTCCCTCAATAGCAAGAATGTCCTTCCTCAAGTTAGGAGACCAAAACTGTACACAATACTCCAGGTGTGGTCTCACCAAGGCCCTGTACAACTGTAGCAACACCTCCCTGCTACTCAAATCCCCCTCGCTATGAAGGCCAACATGCCATTTGCTTTCTTAACCGCCTGCTGTACCTGCATGCCAACCTTCAATGACTGATGTACCATGACACCCAGGTCTCGTTGCACCTCCCCTTTTCCTAATCTGTCACCATTCAGATAATAGTCTGTCTCTCTGTTTTTACTACCAAAGTGGATAACCTTACATTTATCCACATTATACTTCATCTGCCATGCATTTGTCCACTCACCTAACCTATCCAAGTCGCTCTGCAGCCTCACAGCATCCTCCTCGCAGCTCACACTGCCACCCAACTTAGTGTCATCCGCAAATTTGGAGATACTACATTTAATCCCCTCGTCTAAATCATTAATGTACAGTGTAAACAGCTGGGGCCCCAGCACATAACCTTGCGGTACCCCACTAGTCACTGCCTGCCATTCTGAAAAGTACCCATTTACTCCTACTCTTTGCTTCCTGTCTGCCAACCAGTTCTCAATCCATGTCAGCACACTACCCCCAATCCCATATGCTTTAATTTTGCACATTAATCTCTTGTGTGGGACCTTGTCGAAAGCCTTCTGAAAGTCCAAATACACCACATCAACTGGTTCTCCCTTGTTCACTCTACTGGAAACATCCTCAAAACATTCCAGAAGATTTGTCAAGCATGATTTCCCTTACACAAATCCATGCTGACTTGGACCTATCATGTCACCTCTTTCCAAATGCGCTGCTATGACATCCTTAATAATTGATTCCATCATTTTACCCACTACCGATGTCAGGCTGGCCGGTCTATAATTCCCTGTTTTCTCCCTCCTTTTTTATAAAGTGGGGTTACATTGGCTACCCTCCACTCCATAGGAACTGATCCGCTATTTCCAAGGCCACCTCCTTAAGTACTCTGGGATGCAGTCCATCAGGCCCTGGGGAAATATCGGACTTCAATCCCATCAATTTCCCCAACACAATTTCCCGACTAATAAGGATTTCCCTCAGTTCCTCCTTCTTACTAGACCCTCTGACCCCTTTTATATCCGGAAGGTTGTTTGTGTTCTCCTTAGTGAATACCGAGCCAAAGTACTTGTTCAATTGGTCTGCCATTTCTTTGTTCCCCGTTATGACTTCCCTTGATTCTGACTGCAGGGGACCTACGTTTGTCTTTACTAACCTTTTTCTCTTTACATATCTATAGAAACTTTTGCAGACCGTCTTAATGTTCCCTGCAAGTTTCCTCTCGTACTCTATTTTCCCTGCCCTAATCAAACCCTTTGTCCTCCTCTCTGAGTTCTAAATTTCTCCCAGTCCCCGGGTGCATTGCTATTTCTGGCCAATTTGTATGCCACTTCCCTGATTTCCCTTGATAGCCACGGTTGAGCCACCTTCCCTTTTTTATTTTTACACCAGACAGGGATGTACAATTGTTGTAGTTCATCCATGCGGTCTCTAAATGTCTGCCATTGCCCATCCACAGTCAACCCCTTAAGTATCATTAGCCAATCTATCCTAGCCAATTCATGCCTCATACCTTCAAAGTTACCCTTCTTTAAGTTCTTTACTCTGTATCTAACCCCATGCTGTACCAGCCCTGGGAGTGTTTGATGGGACAGTGTAGAGGGAGCTTTACTCTGTATCTAACTCCGTGCTGTACCAGCCCTGGGAGTGTTTGATGGGACAGTGTAGAGGGAGCTTTACTCTGTATCTAACTCCGTGCTGTACCAGCCCTGAGAGTGTTTGATGGGACAGTGTAGAGGGAGCTTTACTCTGTATCTAACACCATGCCATACCTGCCCTGGGTGTCATGTATCTCACATTACTGTATATAACTGTATCTTACCACGCTATACATGACTGTAACTGGATATGACCTGTAACAATAATCATACCTTACCACCAGGGGTGCACTTGCAGGAGACACTCCATACCTGCCCCACTGAGGTATATAAAGGGAGGTCTCAGGCAAGTGCAGCACTGGAGAGCTGGAATTAAAGGTGCAGGTCCTGAGTGACCTTGACTTCAGCCTGTGTCTCGTGTAAGTCAGTATATTAGAGTCAGGACTTAACAGTGGCGACGAGTTACGGGATCACAGAATCCACAGAATGGCTACCAACAGCTCAGATGAGAAATACAATGCTGGAGACAATTAGGAGGACTTTATAGAAAGGCTCCAGCAAAGCTTTGTAACCAAAGACTGGTTAGGCGACGATAAGGCAGACAAGAGAAGAGCCCATCTCTTGACCAGCTGTGGCTCGAAAACATACGCTTTAATGAAAGACCTGCTGGCACCCGAGAAACCAGCAAGCAAGTCATTTGAGGAGTTGAGCACACTGGTGAGAGACCACCTGAAGCCAGCGAGCAGCCTACGCATGGCCAGACACAGGTTCTACAACTGCAGACACTGTGTGGGCCAGAGCATACCCGATTTCGTGGCGGAACTTTGGAGGCCGGCTAGTTCATGTGAGTTCCCCGATGAACTGAGGAGAGAAGTACTGAGAGACTTTTTTATTGAAGGAATAGGCCACACAGGCATATTCCGAAAGCTCATAGAGACTAAAACTTGACTCTAGAGGCAGCAGCACTGGTCGCACAGACGTTCTTGGCAGGCGAAGAAGAAACGAGGCTGATCTATACTTCGGGTACGACAACCAACGAGGCATCGGAACAAGGGGTTCACATTGTGAAACAAACCGCTACCCCCACACACAGACAAAGGCAGGAGAGCAGCCTTCAACAGCAGGTAATGGCGCCAGAAGCCATCAAAATCAAGGGCCACATGAACGGTCGATCACACCTCATCAACCCACAATGCGAGCAATCAACAACAGATTGAGAGAAGCTCAAGGGAGATCAACCAGACACAGCTCATCCTTCGGAAACAATGGAAACGGTCTGTGTTGGAGATGTGGGGGAAGGTGTGTGTTGATTTCAGCATGCCGTTTGCAGAAACTGCAACTACACAGGGCATCTGGCTCGCATGTGCAGAAAAACAACAGCTCGGCTGGTATACGAATTGGAAGGGTCGGAAAGCGGACCAGAAGACGGTTGGAACTGTGCACGGGATGCCAAGGTGCAGCGGGTTAACATGATCAATGTCCACTGTTCTTACACCAAGATGGCTCCAATTATGATGAGAGTTCTACTCAACGGAAAACCCGTCAACATGGGACTGGACACGGGGCCAGTCAATTCCTCATGAGCGTTCAACAATTTGAACAGCTGTGGCCGCACAAAAGCAACAGACCAAAACTCACAAAGATCGACACCAAACTAAGGACCTATACTAAAGAAATCATCCCAGTCCTTGGCAGCGCCATGCTCTCAGTCTCTGTATCTAACCCCATGCTGTGACAGTGCAGAGGAAGCTTTATTGTGTATCTAACCCCGTGCTGTACCTGCCCAGGGAGTGTTTGCTGGGACAGTGTAGAGGGAGCTTTACTCTGTATCTAACCCGTGCTGTACCTGCCCTGGGAGTGTTTGCTGGGACAGTGTAGAGGGAGCTTTACTCTGTATCTAACCCCGTGCTGTACCTGCCCTGGGAGTGTTTGCTGGGACAGTGTAGAGGGAGCTTTACTCTGTATCTAACCCCGTGCTGTACCTGCCCTGGGAGTGTTTGATGGGGCAGTGTAGAGGGAGCTTTACTCTGTATCTAATCCCCTGTACCTGCCCTGGGAGTGTTTGATGGGACAGTGTAGAGGGAGCTTTACTCTGTATCTAACCCCGTGCTGTACCTGCCCTGGGAGTGTTTGATGGGACAGTGTAGAGGGAGCTTTACTCTGTATCTAACACATGCTGTACCTGCCCTGGAGTGTTTGATGGGACAGTGTAGAGGGAGCTTTACTCTGTATCTAACCCCCTGTACCTGCCCTGGGAGTGTTTGATGGGACAGTGTAGAGGGAGCTTTACTCTGTATCTAACTCATGCTGTACCGGCCCTGGAGTGTTTGATGGGACAGTGTGGAGGGAGCTGTCCCCTGTATCTAACACCGTGCAATACCTGCCCTGGGAGTGTTTGATGAGACAGTGTAGAGGAAGCTTTATTGTGTATCTAACCCCGTGCTGGACCTGCCCTGGGAGTGTTTGATGGGACAGTGTCGAGGGAGCTTTACTCTGTATCTAACCCCCTGTACCTGCCCTGGGAGTGTTTGGTGGGACACTGTAGAGGGAGCTTTCCCCTGTATCTAACACCGTGCCATACCTGCCCTGGGAGTGTTTGATGAGACAGTGTAGAGGAAGCTTTACTCTGTATGTAACCCCGTGTTGTACCTGCCCCGGAAGTGTTTGATGGGACAGTGTAGAGGGAGCTTTACTCTGTATCTAACCCCGTGCTGTACCTGCCCTGGGAGTGTTTGATGAGACAGTGTAGAGGAAGCTTTACTCTGTATGTAACCCCGTGTTGTACCTGCCCCGGGAGTGTTTGATGGGATAGTGTAGAGGGAGCTTTACTCTGTATCTAACCCCCTGCTGTACCTGCCGCTGGTAGTGTTTGATGGGACAGTGTAGAGGGAGTTTACTCTGTACCTAACCCCGGGCTGTACCTGCCCTGGGAGTGTTTGATGGGACAGTGTAGAGGGAGCTTTATTGTGTATCTAACCCCATGCTGTACCTGCCCTGGGAGTGTTTGATGGGACAGTGTGAGGGAGCTTTACTCTGTATCTAACCCCCTGTACCTGCCCTGGGAGTGTTTGATGGACAGTGTAGAGGGAGCTTTACTTTGTATCTAACCCCGTGCTGTACCTGCCCTGGGAGTGTTTGATGGGACAGTGTCGAGGGAGCTTTACTCTGTATCTAACCCCCTGTACCTGCCCTGGGAGTGTTTGGTGGGACACTGTAGAGGGAGCTTTCCCCTGTATCTAACACCGTGCCATACCTGCCCTGGGAGTGTTTGATGAGACAGTGTAGAGGAAGCTTTACTCTGTATGTAACCCCGTGTTGTACCTGCCCCGGAAGTGTTTGATGGGACAGTGTAGAGGGAGCTTTACTCTGTATCTAACCCCGTGCTGTACCTGCCCTGGGAGTGTTTGATGAGACAGTGTAGAGGAAGCTTTACTATGTATGTAACCCCGTGTTGTACCTGCCCCGGGAGTGTTTGATGGGATAGTGTAGAGGGAGCTTTACTCTGTATCTAACCCCCTGCTGTACCTGCCCCCGGTAGTGTTTGATGGGACAGTGTAGAGGGAGTTTACTCTGTACCTAACCCCGGGCTGTACCTGCCCTGGGAGTGTTTGATGAGACAGTGTAGAGGGAGCTTTATTGTGTATCTAACCCCATGCTGTACCTGCCCTGGGAGTGTTTGATGGGACAGTGTGAGGGAGCTTTACTCTGTATCTAACCCCGTGCTGTATCTGCCCTGGGAGTGTTTGATGGGACAGTGTACAAGGAGCTTTACTCTGTATCTAACCCCGTGCTGTACCTGCCCCGGGAGTGTTTGATGGACAGTGTAGAGGAAGCTTTACTCTGTATGTAACCCCGTGTTGTACCTGCCCTGGGAGTGTTTGATGGACAGTGTAGAGGGAGCTTTACTCTGTATCTAACACCGTGCTGTACCATCCCTGGGAGTGTTTGATGGGACAGTGTAGAGGGAGCTTTACCCTGTATCTAACCCCCTGTACCTGCCCTGGGAGTGTTTGATGGACAGTGTCGAGGGAGCTTTACTCTGTATCTAACCCGTGCTGTACCTGCCCTGGGAGTGTTTGATGGGACAGTGTAGAGGGAGCTTTACTCTGTATCTAACACCGTGCTGTACCTTCCCTGGGAGTGTTTGATGAGACAGTGTAGAGGAAGCTTTACTCTGTATGTAACCCCCTGTTGTACCTGCCCCGGTAGTGTTTGATGGGACAGTGTAGAGGGAGCTTTACTCTGTATCTAACCCCCTGCTGTACCTGCCCCCGGTAGTGTTTGATGGGACAGTGTAGAGGGAGTTTACTCTGTACCTAACCCCGGGCTGTACCTGCCCTGGGAGTGTTTGATGGGACAGTGTAGAGAGAGCTTTATTGTGCATCTAACCCCGTGCTGTACCTGCTCTGGGAGTGTTTGATGGACAGTGTAGAGGGAGCTTTACTCTGTATCTAACCCATGCTGTATCTGCCGTGGGAGTGTTTGATGGGACAGTGTACAAGGAGCTTTACTCTGTATCTAACCCCGTGCTGTACCTGCCCCGGGAGTATTTGATGGACAGTGTAGAGGGAGCTTTACTCTGTATCTAACCCCGTGCTGTACCTGCCCTGGGAGTGTTTGATGGACAGTGTAGAGGGAGCTTTACTCTGTATCTAACCCCCTGTACCTGCCCTGGGAGTGTTTGATGGGACAGTGTAGAAGGAGCTTTACTCTGTATCTAACCCCCTGTACCTGCCCTGGGAGTGTTTGATGGACAGTGTAGAGGGAGCTTTACTTTGTATCTAACCCCGTGCTGTACCTGCCCCGGGAGTGTTTGATGGACAGTGTAGAGGGAGCTTTACTCTGTATCTAACCCCGTGCTGTACCTACCCTGGGAGTGTTTGATATGACAGTGTAGAGGGAGCTTTACTCTGTATCTAACCCCGTGCTGTACCTGCCCTGGGAGTGTTTGATGGACAGTGCAGAGGGGCTTACTCTGTATCTAACCCCCTGTACCTGCCCTGGGAGTGTTTGATATGACAGTGTAGAGGGAGCTTTACTCTGTATCTAACCCCGTGCTGTACCTGCCCTGGGAGTGTTTGATATGACAGTGTAGAGGGAGCTTTACTCTGTATCTAACCCCGTGCTGTACCTGCCCTGGGAGTGTTTGATGGACAGTGCAGAGGGGCTTACTCTGAGTGTCAGACAGTGAGGGATGCTCTCTGCCCGTTGCACAGATTGTTATTTTTCAGTTTTGCTAACCACGGCTGGTTTGATGGATAAACTTCCCCAATCTCTGTTTCCATTCGATTCCCTGTAGAGATCGAACTATATCCCAGGACAATCCCCCTGTACACACAGTCACGTGGGAAGAAAAGTGTTCAATCATTCACCAATACTACTTCCTTCCTGCAGAAGTTAACTGCAGTACATAACTGCAAAAAACCGTCTGGCAAATAAAGCGATTTAACTTCCGACCCTGAGGTGGCGATCCCGACCTCGGCAATGTTCCCCCATTCAATCAGATCAAAGCTAACCTCAAACTCAACATCGTCACCTCTCTTTGCTCCATCTCATCCCCACCATGTAATGTGTTGTGTGGGGTCGGGGGGGCGGGGTCAGGGGTCGGGTGTGTGGGGTCGGGGGGCGGGGTTAAGATTCGGTGTGTCTGGGGTCGGGGTGTGCGGGGTCGGGGGTCGGGTGTGTGGGGTCGGGGGGTGGGGTTGAGGGTCGGTGTGTCTGGGGTCGGAGTGTGCGGGGTCGGGGTGTGTGGGGTCGGGGGTCGGGTGTGTGGGGTCGGGGGGTGGGGTTGAGGGTCGGTGTGTCTGGGGTCGAGGGTCGGTGTGTCTGGGGTCGGAGTGTGCGGGGTCGGGGTGTGTGGGGTCGGGGGTTGGGGGGTGTGGGGTCGGGGTCAGAGTGTGTGGGTTCGTGGGTCGGGTGTGTGAGGTCAGGGGTCAGGGGTGTAGGGTCGAGAATCGGGGTGTCTGGTGTTGGGGGTCGGGGTGTTTGGGGTCGGGGGTTGGGGCGTGTGGGGTTGGGGTGTGTTGGGTCAAGGGTCAGGGTCGGGGGTCGTGCTGTGTGGGGTCGGTGATCGGGGTCTGTGGGGACAGGGGTCGGGGTGTCTGAAGTCGGTGGTGCGCGGTCGGAGGTCGGGAAGTCTGGGGTTGGGGTGTGTGGGGTCGGGGGTCGGGATGTGTGGGGTCGGGGGTCGGGGTGTGTGGGGTCAGGGTGCGTGGGGTCGGGGTTCGTGGTGTGTGGGGTCGGGGTGAGTGGGTTCTGGGGTCGGGGGTTGGGGTGTGTGGGGTCGGGGGTCAGGGTGTGTGGGGTCAGGGGTCAGGGTGTGTGGGGTCGGGGGTCGGGTGTTTTGGGTCAAGGATCGGGGTCGAGGGTCGTGATGTGTGGGGTCAGGGTGTGTGGGGTCGGGGGTCGGGGTTTGTGGGGTCGGGGGTCGGGGTGTGTGGGGTCGGGGTGTGTTGGTGAGCGAGTGTTTAGTCTGTGGATGTGTGATAGTTTGTGTGGGATGCATTGAGTTGACGACTTCTCTCTCCAGCTGGAGCTCAGACTATATACGATTGCAGTCGGTGATTGACGTGAGCCTCTGATTGATTTTTCTAGGGCTCTCCTGGAGAGCGTGGATCTGCTGGGACTGCTGGTCCGATTGGTCTTCCTGGTCGTCCCGGTCCTCAAGGTGGTCTTGGTCCTGCTGGAGAGAAAGGAGCCCCGGTGAGTAAAACTATCTGCCTGTCGTCTCATTGACCGAGACAATGTCCTCCCTCACGCTGCCATTATTGTTCCCAATAGAAACAACCTCTCACTTCTGGCATCATTCTTGTGAAACTATTTTGTTCTATCTCCCGTGCCCCTACAGTATTTATATAATATAGAGACCAGAACTGTGCACGGTGCTCCCAGTGTGGTCTAACCCAGGGATATGGAGACCAGAACTGGCAAGCAAGGATTTTCCTCCTTTAGTTTAATTAACAAGTCCTTCACAGCACAGTAACTTTCTCAATCATCCTGTGCACAAAATCTTTGAGGTGGCACGATATAGATAAATTGGAGATTTTAGTTCAGCAATGTTTTAAGCATTTACAATGTCCATCCTGCTGCAGACTTTGAGACCTGCAAACAAGCAGCAAATTAGCAGAGAACTGGTCCTCTGCACACGTAAACCCTGCTGCTAAAATTACAGGATAAATTTGAATTGCCAGCTCCTCCTATCTTGCTTGCAATCATAGAATTATAGAATCACAGAAATTTACAGCACGGAAGGAGGCCATTCGGCCCATCGTATCCGTGCCGGCCGACCAAGAGCTACCCAGCCCAATCCCACTTTCCAGCTCTCGGGCCGTAGCCCTGTGGGTTACGGCACTTCAGGAGCACATCCAGGTACTGTTTAAATGTGGTGAGGGTTTCTGCCTCTACCACCCTTTCAGGCCGTGAGTTCCAGACCCCCACCACCCTCTGGGTGAAGAAATTTCCCCTCAAATCCCCTCTAAACCTCCCCCCAATTACTTTAAATCTGTGCCCCCTGGTTGTTGATCCCTCTGTCCAGGGAAACAGATCCTTCCTATCCACTCTATCCAGGCCCCTCATAATTTTATGCACCTCAATCAGGTCTCCCCTCAGCCTCCTCTGTTCCAAAGACAACAACCCCAGTCTATCCAATCTTTCCTCATAGCTAAAATTCTCCAGTCCAGGTAACATCCTCGTAAATCTCCTCTGTACCCTCTCCAGTGCAATCACATCTTTCCTGTAATGTGGTGACCAGAACTGCACGCAGTACTCCAGCTGTGGCCTAACTAGTGTTTTATACAGTTCAAGCATTGGCAATGCTGCCAATAGATTGTTCATGAATGGCCAACACATCCTGGACAGCAAATCACTCATCGAAGAATTATCTTCCTCTACACCTGGAACAGCAGAATATTTCTGCGCCATTCTCCCTCACCTCTGGCCTCCGTGGATGGCGAATTAATTGGCGTATCGTTGACCCGCGTTTGACTCGATCTTTGTGTAACCTTGCAGGGGGAGAAAGGACCTCAGGGTCCGGCTGGGCGTGACGGAGTTCAGGGACCCGTTGGTTTGCCTGGTCCTGCTGGTCCACAGGGACCTCCTGGGGAAGATGGTGACAAGGTGAGTGAGTGTTAACCTTCCACTTCTATCTCTCTTTAACAATCATTCTCGGGATGTGGGCCTCGCCGGCATTTATTGCCCATCCCTAGTTACCCTCGAGAAGGTGGTGAGCCGTGTTGAACTGCCATCATGCAGAGGAACAGGAGGAGGCCATTCAGCCCCTCGAGCCTGTTACACAGGAACAGGAGGAGGCCATTCAGCCCCTCGAGCCTGTTACACAGGAACAGGAGGAGGCCCATTCAGCCCCTCGAGTCTGTTACACAGGAACAGGAGGAGGCCATTCAGCCCCTCGAGCCTGTTACACAGGAACAGGAGGAGGCCATTCAGCCCCTCGAGCCTGTTACACAGGAACAGGAGGAGGCCCATTCAGCCCCTCGAGTCTGTTACACAGGAACAGGAGGAGGCCATTCAGCCCCTCGAGCCTGTTACACAGGAACAGGAGGAGGCCATTCAGCCCCTCGAACCTGTTACACAGGAACAGGAGGAGGCCATTCAGCCCCTCGAGTCTGTTACACAGGAACAGGAGGAGGCCCATTCAGCCCCTCGAGCCTGTTACACAGGAACAGGAGGAGGCCATTCAGCCCCTCGAGCCTGTTACACAGGAACAGGAGGAGGCCCATTCAACCCCTCGAGCCTGTTACACAGGAACAGGAGGAGGCCATTCAGCCCCTCGAGCCTGTTACACAGGAACAGGAGGAGGCCATTCAGCCCCTCGAGCCTGTTACACAGGAACAGGAGGAGGCCCATTCAACCCCTCGAGCCTGTTACACAGGAACAGGAGGAGGCCCATTCAACCCCTCGAGCCTGTTACACAGGAACAGGAGGAGGCCCATTCAGCCCCTCGAGCCTGTTCCCCCATTGAATGAGATCGAGGACGTTTTGCACGCTAAGCCCATTTGCCCTTTGCTCCCTCTCCCTCAATAACTTTAACTGACACTAATCTATCAAACTTGGTCTTGGAAGCTCCAATTGACTCCCAGCTCCTGCAGCCTTTGGGGAGAGCGAGTTCCCGATTCCCACCGCCCTTTGTGTGAAGAAGTGCTCCTGACATCACCCTGAACAGCCGGGCTCTCATTGTAAGGTCCGGCCCCTTCTTCTGGACTCCCCCCACCCGAGGGAATAGTTTCTCTCGATCTCCCCTATCGAGTCCTTTAATGATCTTCACCACCTCCATCAGATCTCCCGTAATCTTCTAAACTCGAGGGAACACAAGCTCAGTCTGTGCAGCCTGCCCTCGGAGTTTAACCCTTCCAGCCCCGGTATGATTGTGGTGAATCTGGGCTGCTCCCTCTCCGAGGCCGATATACCCTCCCCGAGGGGTAGGGCCCAGGGCTGGACACAGGGTCCACACGGGGTCTGACCCGAGCTGTTTCCAGCGGCTTATCGAAGGGTCTTTAGGGTGACGGAAGATGCTTGAGGCTGCTCCTGGCCATTCTCTGTGAGGACGCAGGTAAACCAATATTTCCGGGGAGCCAGGGAAGGAGCGACAGGGAGTGTTGGGGCCAGGAAACCCAGATGTTTCTGGCGAATTTAGCGGCAGAACGTGTGTAAAAAATATTTCCCGCTAGCCAGATGGAGATGCACAGTAGGGGGAGCAGAGAGGATAGCAGGAGAGTGTGGGGGGAGGGTACAGAATGGAGACTGTGCATAGATCGGGTAATAGATCGAGGAGGGGTACATCGGGGGCTACAAATAGATCGGGGTGTGTATATAGATCAGGGTGTGTGTATATAGATCGGAGTGTGCATATAGATCGGGGTGTGTATATAGATCGGGGTGTGTATATAGATTGGGGTGTGTATATAGATCGGGTTGTGTATATAGATCGGGGTGTATATATAGATAGGGGTGTATATATAGATAGGGGTGTATATCTAGATCAGGGTGTATATATAGATCGGGGTGAGTACATGGATAGGGGTGTATATATAGATCGGGGTGTATATATAGATCAGGGTGTATATAGATCGGGGTGTGTATATAGATCGGGGTGTATATATAGATCGGGGTGTGTATATAGATCGGGGTGTATATATAGATAGGGGTGTGTATATAGATCGGTGTGTATATAGATCGGGGTGTGTATATAGATCGGGGTGTATATATAGATAGGGGTGTATATATAGATAGGGGTGTATATATAGATCAGGGTGTATATATAGATCGGGGTGAGTACATGGATAGGGGTGTATATATAGATCGGGGTGTATATATAGATCAGGGTGTATATAGATCGGGATGTGTATATAGATCGGGGTGCATATATAGATCGGGGTGGGTATATAGATCGGGGTGTATATATAGATAGGGGTGTGTATATAGATCGGGGAGTGTATATAGATCGGGGTGTGTAAATAGATTGGGGTGTATATATAGATCGGGGTGTGCATATAGATCGGTGTGTGTATATAAATCGGGGTGTGTATATCGATCGGGCATATATATATAGATAGGGGTGTATATATGGATCGGGGTGTGTATATAGATCGGGGTGTATAGAAAGATCGGGGGGTGTATATAGATCGGGGAGTATATAGATCGGGGTGTGTATATAGATCGGGGTGTGTATATAGAGCGGGGTTTATATATAGATCGGGGTGTGTATATAGATCGGGGTGTGTAAATAGATCGGGGTGTTTATAGATCGGGGTGTGTATATGGATTGCGGTGTGTATATAGATCAGGGTGTGTATATAGATCAGGGTGTGTATATAGATCGGGGTGTATATATAGATCGGGGTGTGTATATAGATAGGGGTGTGTATATAGATCGGGGTGGGTATATAGATCGGGATGTGTATATAGATTGGGGTATATATATCGATCGGGATGTGTATATATAGATCGGGGGCTATATATAGATCGGGGTGTGTATATAGATCGGGTTGTATATATAGATCGGGGTGTACATAGATCGGGGTGTGTATACAGATCGGGCGTGTATATATAGATAGGGGTGTATATATAGATAGGGGTGTATATATAGATAGGGGTGTATATAGAGATCGGGGTGTATATATAGACCGGGGTGTGTATATAGATCGGGGTGTATATATCGATCGGGTTGTATATAGATCGGGGTGTATATATCGATCGGGGTGTATATAGATCGGGGTGTGTATATAGATCGGGCGTGTATATATAGATAGGGGTGTATATATAGATAGGGGTGTACATAGATAGTGGTGTATCTATAGATCGGGGTGTATATAGATCGGGGTGTATATATCGATCGGGGTGTATATAGATCAGGGTGTGTATATAGATCAGGGTGTGTATATAGATCGGGGTGTATATATAGATCGGGGTGTGTATATAGATCGGGGTGTATATAGATCGGGGTGTGTATATAGATCGGGGTAGAAATATAGATCGGGGTGTGTATATAGATCGGGATGTGTATATAGATCGGGGTGTATATATAGATCGGGGTGTGTATATAGATCGGGGTGTGTATATAGATCGGGGTGTCTATATAGATCGGGGTGTATATATAGATCGGGGTGTATATATAGATCGTGGTGTTTATATAGATCGGGGTGTAGATATAGATCGGGGGTGTATAGAAAGATCGGAGTGTGTATATATAGATCGGGGTGTGTATATAGATCAGGGTGTATATGTAGATCGGGGTGTGTATATTGATTGGGGTGTGTATAGATCGGGGTGTATATATAGATCAGGGTGTATATATAGATCGGGTGTGTATATAGATAGGAGTGTATATATAGATCGGGGTGTATATATAGATCGGGGTGTATATATAGATCGTGGTGTGTATATAGATCGGGGGTGTATATATAGATCGGGGTGTGTATATAGATCGGGGTGTGTATATAGATCGGGGTTTGTATATAGATCGGGGTGTATATATAGATCGGGGTGTATAGAAAGATCGGGGTGTGTATATAGATCGGGTGTATAGAATGATCGGTGTGTGTATATAGATCGGGGTGTGTATATAGATCGGGGTGTAGAGAAAGAACGGGGTGTATATATAGATCGGGGTGTGTATATAGATCGGGGTGTGTATATAGATCAGGGGTTGTATATAGATCGGGGTGTGTATATAGATCGGGGTGTGTATATAGATCGGGGCGTGTATGTAGATCAGGGGTTGTATATAGATCGGGGTGTGTATATAGGTCGGGGTGTGTATATAGATCGGGGTGTATATATAGATAGGGGTATATATATCGATCGGGATGTGTATATATAGATCGGGGGCTGAATATAGATCGGGGTGTGTATATAGATCGGGTTGTATATATAGATCGGGGTGTATATATAGATAGGTGTGTACATAGATAGTGGTGTATCTATAGATCGGGGTGTATATAGATCGGGGTGTATATATAGATCGGGGTAAATATATAGATCGGGGCGTGTATTTCGATCAGGGGTTGTTTATAGATCGGGGTGTATATATAGATCGGAGCGTAGATAGATCGTGGTGTATATATAGATCGGGGTCTATATATAGTTCGGGGCGTGTATTTAGATCAGGGGTTGTATATAGATCGGGGTGTGTATATAGATCGGGGTGTGCATATAGATCGGGGTGTATATAGATCAGGGTGTATATATAGATCGGGGTGTGTAAATAGATCGGGCTGTATATAGATCAGAGTATATATAGATCGGGGTGTATATATAGATCGGTGTGTATATATAGATCGGGGTGTGTATATAGATCGGGGTGTATATAGATCAGGGTGTATATATAGATCGGGGTGTGTATATAGATCAGGGTGTGTATCTCGATCAGGGTGTGTATTTAGATCGGGGTGTATATATAGATCGGGGTGTATATATAGATCAGGGTGTGTATCTCGATCAGGGTGTGTATTTAGATCGTGGTGTATATATAGATCGGGGTGTATATATAGAGCGGGTGTGTATATAGATCGTCTGGTATATATAGATTGGGGTGTGTATATAGATTGGGGGGTATATATAAATCGGGGTGTATATATAGATTGGGGTGTGCATATAGATCGGGGTGTATATATAGATCAGGGTGTATATATAGATCGGGGTTTATATAGATCAGGGTGTATATATAGATCGGGGTGTGTATATAAATCGGGGTGTGTATATAGAGCTGGGTGTGTATATAGATCAGGGCGTATATTTAGATCGGGGTGTGTATATAAATCGGGGTGCATATATAGATCGGGGTGTGTATATAGATCAGGGTGTGTATATAGATCACGGTGTATATATAGATCGGGGTGTGTATATACTTCGGGGGGTGTATATAGATCCACGGGGTATGTATAGATCAGGGTGTATATATAGATCGGGGTGTGCATATAAATCGGGTTGTGTACATAGATCGGGGTGTGTATATAAATCGGGGTATTTATATAGATCGGGGTGTGTATATAGATCGGGGTGTATATAGATCGGGGTGTGTATATAGATCGGGGTGGAAATATAGATCGGGGTGTGTATATAGATCGGGGTGTGTATATAGATCGGGGTGTATATATAGATCGGGGTGTGTATATAGATCGGGGTGTCTATATAGATCGGGGTGTCTATATAGATCGGGGTGTATATATAGATCGGGGTGTATATATAGATCGGGGTGTAGATATAGATCGGGGGTGTATAGAAAGATCGGAGTGTGTATATATAGATCGGGGTGTGTATATAGATCAGGGTGTATATGTAGATCGGGGTGTGTATATTGATTGGGGTGTGTATAGATCGGGGTGTATATATAGATCAGGGTGTATATATAGATCGGATGTGTATATAGATAGGAGTGTATATATAGATCGGGGTGTATATATAGATCGGGGTGTATATATAGATCGTGGTGTGTATATAGATCAGGGTGTATATATAGATCGGGGTGTGTATATAGATCGGGGTGTGTATATAGATCGGGGTTTGTATATAGATCGGGGTGTGTATATAGATCGGGGTGTGTATATAGATCGGGGTTTGTATATAGAACGGGGTGTATATATAGATCGGGGTGTATAGAAAGATCGGGGTGTGTATATAGATCGGGGTATGTATATAGATCGGGGTGTGTATATAGATCGGGGTGTAGAGAAAGAACGGGGTGTATATATAGATCGGGGTGTGTATATAGATCGGGGTGTGTATATAGATCAGGGGTTGTATATAGATCGGGGTGTGTATATAGATCGGGGTGTGTATATAGATCGGGGCGTGTATGTAGATCAGGGGTTGTATATAGATCGGGGTGTGTATATAGATCGGGGTGTGTATATAGATCGGGGTGTATATATAGATAGGGATATATATATCGATCGGGATGTGTATATATAGATCGGGGGCTGAATATAGATCGGGGTGTGTATATAGATCGGGTTGTATATATAGATCGGGGTGTATATATAGATAGGGGTGTACATAGATAGTGGTGTATCTATAGATCGGGGTGTATATAGATCGGGGTATATATATAGATCGGGGTAAATATATAGATCGGGGCGTGTATTTCGATCAGGGGTTGTTTATAGATCGGGGTGTATATATAGATCGGAGCGTAGATAGATCGTGGTGTATATATAGATCGTGGTATATATATAGTTCGGGGCGTGTATATAGATCAGGGTGTATATATAGATCGGGGTGTGTAAATAGATCGGAGTGTGTATATAGATCGGGGTGTATATAGATCAGGGTGTATATATAGATCGGGGTGTGTATATAGATCAGGGTGTGTATCTCGATCAGGGTGTGTATATAGATCGGGGTGTGCATATCGATCAGGGGTTGTTTATAGATCGGGGTGTATATATAGATCGGTGTGTATATATAGATCGGGGTGTGTATATAGATCGGGGTGTATATAGATCAGGGTGTATATATAGATCGGGGTGTGTATATAGATCAGGGTGTGTATCTCGATCAGGGTGTGTATTTAGATCGGGGTGTATATATAGATCGGGGTGTATATAGATCAGGGTGTATATATAGATCGGAGTGTGTATATAGATCAGGGTGTGTATCTCGATCAGGGTGTGTATTTAGATCGTGGTGTATATATAGATCGGGGTGTATATATAGAGCGGGGTGTGTATATAGATCGTCTGGTATATATAAATCGGGGTTTATATATAGATTGGGGTGTGCATATAGATCGGGGTGTATATATAGATCAGGGTGTATATATAGATCGGGGTTTATATAGATCAGGGTGTATATATAGATCGGGGTGTGTATATAAATCGGGGTGTGTATATAGAGCTGGGTGTGTATATAGATCAGGGCGTATATTTAGATCGGGGTGTGTATATAAATCGGGGTGCATATATAGATCGGGGTGTGTATATAGATCAGGGTGTGTATATAGATCACGGTGTATATATAAATCGGGGTGTGTATATACTTCGGGGGGTGTATATAGATCCACGGGGTATGTATAGATCAGGGTGTATATATAGATCGGGGTGTGCATATAAATCGGGGTGTGTACATAGATCGGGGTGTGTATATAAATCGGGGTATTTATATAGATCGGGGTGTATATGTAGATCGGGGTGTATATATAGATCGGGGGCATATAGATCAGGGTGTATATATAGATCTGGGTGTATATATAGATCGTGGTGTATATAGATCAGGGTATATATGTAGACTGGGGTATGTATATAGAGCGGGGTGTATATATAGATCGGGGTGTGTATATAGATCAGGTTGTATATAGATCGGGGTGTGCATATAGATCGGGGTTTATGTATAGATCGGGGTGTGCATATACATTGGGGTGTATTTCGATCGGGGTGTGTATATAGGTCGGGGTGTGTATATATAGATCAGGGTTTATATATAGATTGGGATGTGCATATATATTGGGGTGTATACATAGATCGGCATGTATATAGTTCGGCGTGTGTATAGATCAGGGTGTATATCTAGATCAGGGTGTATATATAGTTCGGGGTATTTTTATAGATCAGGGTGTGTATCTCGATCAGGGTGTGTATATAGATCGGGCTGTGTGTATAGATCGGGATGTGTATATAGATCGGGATGTATATATAGATCGGGATATGTATAGAACGGTGTGTATATATATAGAGCAGGATGTTTATATAGATCGGGGTGTGTATAGAATGGTGTGTATATATATATATAGAGCGGGATGTTTATATAGATCGTGGTGTATATATAGATCGTGGTGTATATAGATCGGAGTGTATATATAGATTGATGCTGTATATATGGATCGGGGTGTGTATCTAGATTGAACTGTATATATTGATCAGGGTGTCTATATCGATCGGGGTCTATATATAGACTGGGGTGTATATATAGATCGGGGTGTGTATATAGACTGGGGTGTGTATATAGATCGGGGTGTGTATATAGAGCGGGGTGTATATATAGATCGGGGTGTGTTTATAGATCAGGCTGTATATATAGATCGGGGTGTGTATATAGATCGGGAATATATATAGATCGGGATATGTATAGAACGGTGTGCATATATATAGAGCAGGATGTTTATATAGATCGGGGTGTGTATAGAATGGTGTGTATATATATATATATATATATAGAGCGGGATGTTTATATAGATCGTGGTGTATATATAGATCGTGGTGTATATAGATCGGAGTGTATATATAGATCGATGCTGTATATATGGATCGGGGTGTGTATCTAGATTGAACTGTATATATTGATCAGGGTGTCTATATAGATCGGGGTCTATATATAGACTGGGGTGTATATATAGATCGGTGTGTGTATATAGAGCGGGGTGTATATATAGATCGGGGTGTGTTTATAGATCAGGCTGTATATATAGATCGGGGTGTGTATATAGATCGGGGTGTGTATATAGATCGGGGTTTATATATAGATCGGTGTGTATATATAGATCAGGGTGTATATAGATCGGGGTGTGTATATAAGCGTGGTATATATAGATCAGGGTGTATATATAGATCGGGGTGCATATATATCCGGGTGTATATAGATCAGGGTGTATATAGACCGGGGTGTGTTTCTAGATCGGGGTGTGTATTTCGATCGGGGTGTGTGCATATTGATCGGGGTGTATATATAGACCGCGGTGTATATATGGATCGGGGTGTGTATATAGATCGCGGTGTATATATAGATCGGGGTGTATATATAGATGGGGTTGCACATAGATCATGGTGTATGTATAGATCGGAGTGTATATCTAGATCGGGGTTTATATAGATTGGCGTGTGCATAGATCGGGAAGTATATATAGTTCGGGGTGTGTATACAGTTCAGGGTGTATATATAGATTGGGGTGTATATATAAATCGGGGGGTGTATATAGATCGCGGTGTGTATATATATCGGGAGGTGTATATAGATCGGCGTGTATATATAAATCGGGGTGTATATAGATCGGGGTGTGTATGTAGATCGGGGTGTGTATAGATCGGGGTGTTTATATAGATCGGGGTGTGTATATAGATCGGGCTGTATATATAGATCGGGGTGTATATGTAGATCGGGGTGTATATATAGATCGGGGGCATATAGATCGGGGTGTATATATAGATCGGGGTGTGTATAGATCAGGGTGTGTATATAGATCAGGGTGTATATAGATCGGGGTATATATATCGATCGGGCTGTGTATATAGAGCGGGGTGTATATATAGATCGGGGTGTGTATATAGATCGGGGTGTATATATAGATCGGGGAGTGTATATATATATCGCGGTGTGTATATATATCAGGTGGTGTATATATAGATCGGGGGCCGTATATAGATCGGGGTGTGTATATAGATCGGGTCGTATATATAGATCGGGGTGCATATAGATCGGGGTGCATATAGATCGGGGTGCATATATATATCGGGGGGTGTACAAAGATCAGGGTGTATATATAGATTGGGGTGTATATATAGATCGGGTGTGTATATAGATCGGGGTTTGTATATAGATCGGGGGGTGCATATAGATCGGGTGCATATAGATCGGGGTGCATAAATATATCGGGGGGTGTACATGGATCGGGGTGTATATATAGATCGGGTTGTATATATAGATTGGGGTGTATATATAGATCGGGTGTGTATATAGATCGGGGTTTGTATATAGATCGGGGGGTGCATATAGATCGGTGTGTATATCGATCGGGGTGTGTATTTAGATCGGGGCATGTATATAGATCGGGTTGTATATATAGATTAGGGTTTATATATAGATTGGGGTGTGTATAGATCGGGGTGTGTATATAGATCGGGAGGGTATATATTGATTGGATGTGTATATATTGACCGTGGGGTGTATATATTAATCGTGGGGTGTATAGATTGATCGGGGTATATATATTGATCGGGAGTGTATATATTGATCGGGGGTGTACATACTGATCGGGTGGGGGGGCGGGTTGTACATATTGATTGGGGTGTGTATATATTAATCGAAGGTGGATGTATATATTGATCGGGGGAGTTGTATATATTGATTGTCGGATGTATGTATTGATCGGGGGGTGTATAAATTGATGGCGGTGAATATTTTGATTGGGGGGGTGGGTGTATATATTGATTGGGGATGTATATGTTGATCGGGTTATATATATTGATCAGGGGTTGTATGTATTGATCGGTGGGGTATATGTATTGATTGGGGGCTGTACATATTGATCGGGGGGCTTTATATTTTGATCGGGGGGGCTGTATATATTGATTGTGGGGGTGTGAATATATTGATCGGGGGGTGTGAATATATTCATCGGTGGTGTATATATTGATCGGGATGTTCATATAATAATCGGGGGGGTGTGTATATATTGACCGGGGGTGTATTTATTGATCAGTGCTGTATATATTGATCGAGAGGGTGTATATATTGATTGAGAAATGTATATATTGATTGGGGGGGGGGGTGTACATATTGATTGGGGGTGCATATATTGATCGGGATGTTCATATAATAATCGGGTGGCGTATATATTGATCGAAGCATTTATATATTGATCTGGGGTATATATATTGTATGGGGGTGTGCATATATTGATCAGGGCATGTATATATAGATTGGGTGTGTATATATTGATCGAGGGGTGTTTCTATTGATCAGGGGGTGTATATATTAATCGGGGGCGTATATATTGATCTGGGGTGTATATATTGATCGACGGGGTGTATATATTGATTGGTGGTTGTACATATTGATTGGTGAGTGTATATATTGATCTGGGGGGTTTATATATTGATCGGGGGTGTATATATTGTACAGGGGGGTGCATATATTGATCAGGGGATGTATATATAGATTGGGTGTGTATATATTGATCGAGGGGTGTTTCTATTGATCGGGGGTGTATATATTGATCGGTGGTGTATATATTGTATGGGGGTGTGCATATATTGATCGAGGGAGGTATATATTGATTGGGGGTGTGTATATTGATCGAGGGATGTATATATTGATCAGGGTGTGTATATATTGATAGGGGGTGTACATATTGATCGGGGGCTGTATATATTGATCAAGGGGGTGTCTATTGATCGTGGGTGTATATATCGATTGGGAGTGTATATGTTGATCGGGGGTGTATATATTGATCGGTGGTGTATATATTTATTGAGGGGGTGTATATATTGATCGAGCTGGTGTATGTTTGATCAGGGGTGTATACAGTGATCAGGGGGTGTATATATTGATGGGTGGGTGATAATATTGATCGAGGGGGTGTACATTGATCAGAGTAGTGTATATATTGATCGGGGTGTGTATATATTGATTGGGGAAGTGTATCTATTGATTGGTGGTTGTATATATTGATTGGTGGGTGTATATATTGATCGGGGGGGTGTACATATTGATCGGGGGGTGTATATATTGATCGGGATGTTCATATAATAATCGGGGTGGTGTATATATTGATCGGGGGTGTATATATTGATCGAGGGTGTGTTTATATTGATCGAGGGGTGTATATATTGATCGGGGGGGGTATATCTTGATTGGGAGGTGTATATATTGATCAGGGTGTATATATTGATCGGGTGTGTATATATTGATCGAGAATGATCGATGGTGAATATATATTGATACGCAGTGTATATATTGATCGGGGGGGGTGTATAATGTACGGGGCAGTGCATATATTGATCAGGGAATGTATATATTGATTGGGGGTGTATATATTGATCAAGGGGGTGTATATATTGATCGATGGGGGTATATATTGATACGCAGTGTATATATTGATCGGGGGGTGTATATATTGATCAGGGGGTGTATATTGATCGAGCTCATGTATATAGTGATCGGAGGGTGTATATATTGATCGGGGTGGTGTATATACTGATCGGAGGGTGCATTTATTGGTCAGAGGGTGTATATATTGATCGGGGGATGTATATATTGAGCAAGGGGTGTATATATTGATCGGGGGTGTATATATTGATCGGTGGTGTATATATTTATTGAGGGGGTGTATATATTGATCAAGTTGGTGTATGTATTGATCAGGGGTGTATACAGTGATCAGGGGGTGTATATATTGATGGGTGGGTGATAATATTGATCGAGGGGGTGTATATTGATCAGAGTGGTGTATATATTGATCGGAGGGTATATATATTGATTGGGGAAGTGTATCTATTGATTGGTGGTTGTATATATTGATTGGTGGGTGTATATATTGATCGGGGGGGTGTACATATTGATCGGGGGGTGTATATATTGATCGGGATGTTCATATAATAATCGGGGTGGTGTATATATTGATCGGGGGTGTATATATTGATCGAGGGTGTGTTTATATTGATCGAGGGGTGTATATATTGATCGGGGGGGTATATCTTGATTGGGAGGTGTATATATTGATCAGGGTGTATATATTGATCGGGTGTGTATATATTGATCGAGAATGATCGATGGTGAATATATATTGATACGCGGTGTATATATTGATCGGGGGTGTATATATTGATCGAGAATGATCGATGGTGAATATATATTGATACGCGGTGTATATATTGATCGGGGGGGTGTATATTGTACGGGGCAGTGCATATATTGATCGGGGAATGTATATATTGATTGGGGGTGTATATATTGATCAAGGGGGTGTATATATTGATCGATGGGGGGTATATATTGATACGCGGTGTATATATTGATCGGGGGGTGTATATATTGATCAAGGGGTGTATATTGATCGAGCTCATGTATATAGTGATCGGAGGGTGTATATATTGATCGGGGTGGTGTATATACTGATCGGAGGGTGCATTTATTGGTCAGAGGGTGTATATATTGATTGGGGGATGTATATATTGAGCAAGGGGTATATATATTGATCGAGGTGTATATATTGATCGAGGGGTGTATATATTGATCGAGGGATGTATATATTGATTGGGGGTTTATATATTGATCGGGGGATGTATATATTGATCGGGGATGTATATATTGATCAGGTGTGTATATATTGATAGGGGGTGTACATATTGATCGGGGGCTGTATATCATGATCGGGGGGCTGTATATATTGAGCGGGGGGTGTATATATTGATCGGGGTGTATATATTGATCGGGTGGTGTATATATTGAACGAGGGGTGTATATAATGATCGGGGGTATATATATTGATTGGGGTATATACATTGATCAGGGGGGTGTATATATTTATCGGGCATGTATATTGATTGAGGGGGTGTGTATATTGACCGGGGTATTTATATATTGATCAGGGGTGTATATATTGAGCGGGGGTTGTATATATTGATCGGAGGGTGTATATATTGATCGGGGGTGGCTATATTGATCGAGGGTTGTATATATTGATCGGAGGTGTCTATATTGATCGGGGTGTGTATATATTGATCGGGGGGTGTATTTATTGATCGCGGGTTGTATATATTGATCGGGGGTGTATATATTGATTGGGGGTGTATATATTGATCCAGATGTGTATATATCGCTGCGTGTATATATTGATCGGGGTTGTATATATTGATCGGAGGTGTCTATATTGATCGGGGTGTGTATATATTGATCGGGGGTGTTTTTATTGATCACAGGTTGTATATATTGATCGGGGATGTATATATTGATTGGGGGTGTCTATATTGATCCAGATGTGTATATATCGCTGCATGTAAATATTGATCGGGGTTGTATATATTGATCGGGGGTGTATATATTGATTGGGGGTGTGTATATATTGATTGGGGGTGTATATGTTGATTGGGGATGTTTATATTGATCGGTGGGTGTACATATTGATCGGGGGTGTATATATTGATCGGTGCTGTATATATCGGAGGGTGTATATATTGATCGTGGAGTGTATATATTGATTGGGTGTGTGTATATATTGATTGGGGATGTCTATATTGATCGGTGGGTGTATATATTGATCGGGGTTGTATATATTGATCGAGGGGTGTATATATTGATCAGGTGTGTATATATTGATTGGGGTGTATATATTGATCAGGGGGATGTATATATTGATCGGTGTGTGTATATTAATTGAAGGGGTGTATATAATGATTGCGGGTGCATATATTGATCGGGGGGTGTATATATTCATTGGGTGTATATATTGATTGGGAGGGTGTATATAATTGATCGTGGGGTGTATATTGATTGAGGGGGTGTGTATTTTGTTCGGGGGTGTATATATTGATCCAGGGGTGTATAATTTGATTCGGGGGAGTTTATATTGATCAATGGGGTGTCTATATTGATCAGGGGTGTACATATTGATCGGGGGGTATATACATTGATCAGGAGTTGTGTATATATATCGATCGAGGGGGTGTATATATTGATCGGGGGGTGTATATATTGATCAGAGGTTGTATATATTGATCGACGGGGTGTATATATTGATCGGGTGTGTATATATTAATCGTGGCTGTATATATTGATTGAGGGGGTGTATATATTGATTGGTGGTGTAAATATTCATCGGGGGTTGTATATATTTATCGCGAGGTGCATATATTAATGGAGGTGTCTATATTGATGAGGGGTGTACATATTGATCGAAGTGTGTATATATTGATCGAGGGGTGTATATATTGATCTAGGGGGTGTATATATTGATCGAGGGGTATATATATTGATCGGGGGCTGTATATATTGATCAGGGGCTTTATATATTGATCGGGTGTGTATATATTGATCGGGGGTGTATATATTGATTGGGAGATGTATATATTGATCGAGGTGTGTATATATTGATCGGGGGTTGTATATATTGATCAAGGGCTTGTATATATTGATCGAGGGGTATATATATTGATCGGGGGGTGTATATATTGATCGGGGGCTTTATATATTGATCGGGTGTGTATATATTGATCGGGTGAGTATATATTGATCAGGGGATGTATATATTGATCGCGGTGTGTATATATTGATCGGGGGTTGTATATATTGATCAAGCGGTGTGTATAGTGATCGTGTGGTATATATATTGATCGGGGGTCAATATCTTGATCGAGGGCTTGTATATATTGATTGGAGTTGTGTATATATTGATCTTGGGATGTATATATTGATCTTGGGATGTATATATTGATCGGGGTGTGTAAATATTGCTCGGGGGATTTATATATTGATCGAAGGCGTGTATATGTTGATTGGGGTTGTGTATATATTTATTGAGGGGGTGTATATAATGATCGGGGTTGTGTATATATTGATCTTGGGATGTATATATTGATCTTGGGATGTATATTTTGATCGGGGTGTGTATATATTGATCGGGGGGTGTATATATTGATCGAGGACATGTATATGTTGATCGGGGTGTGTATATATTGATTGGGAGGTGTATATATTGATCGGGGTTGTGTATATATTGATCAGGGGGTGTATATATTGATCGAGGGCGTGTATATGTTGATTGGGGTTGTATATATATTGATCGAGGGGGTGTATATATTGATCCAGGGTGTCCGATCGTGGCAAGTTAAGTTGGGGTTCGGGCGTGAATTTGTCCATCTTCCCCAGGCCCACCAACAGTGCCAGAGAAGCATTAACCCCATGGGATCTTCGTCAACTCTCAACCACCTTCCACAGCGTAGAATGCACTTGATCCCAGAATCAGAGGCCCGACTGCCCACACCCAGAGAGCATGGTCGTTGCCCAAACCCCAATCCTGTTTAACCCGGACGTGGGCTAGTCAGATCTACTTCACTGGGGTTAGAATTTTTCATCCTTTCCTGCCCAGCGATCCCCCTCAACGTCCAGTTGGAGATGACCGATGAGGACAGGTTTTCTAACGGCCTTTACCTCTGTATATGAACATTCGGCCCTTCGAGCCTGCTCCCTCATTCAACAAGATCATGGCTGATCATCGAACCCGAACTCCACTTGCCTGCTCTATCCCTGGAGACCTTGATAAAAATAATTCCATTAATGGCTGGAGCCGGAAGCAGGTACAGATGGGGCATGTTCTGTTTACGAGACCCGTGCATGAATCGCCTGTCGTGATTCGCTCAATCTCACTGACAATCTCTCGCTTGCTTGGGTCTATTGTCGTGACCCAGTCTATCGGCTAATCTCAGGGTCTCATTCACTCAGGGCATCGGCAGAATTCAGCTTTGGCTGGATTATTACCGCCCGCCTTTACCCAGATTTCTGGCGAATCGGACCTTGAGCACGTGGCAACCTGGCAAAATCTCCAAAAACCCAAGATCGCACAACTGCAGACATGAGGCCGGGACCCCCAACAAGACAAGCCACTAAATACTGGGATTAATCTCACACAGAGCACGCTAACACAACACCCCTAGCCCCGGGCTTTGACACAAACTGCAGAACAGCAGAGAGACGGTGTCACGTAACACTCAAACTCCATCTCATTCTTTCTTCCCACAGGGCGAGATTGGAGAATCCGGTCAAAAGGGAACAAAAGGGGGCAAAGGGGAACAGGTAAGGAGCACGATTTATTCCTTTCTGATGTTTGTCATCAGGTTGCTGAACTCTAATATTCTGTTTGGGTTTTCCATTAATGCCTCCTCTCAAAGAACAAGTAAAGGACCTGCATTTATATAGCGCCTTTCACCAACTCAGGACGTCCCAAAGCACTTTACAGCCAATGAGGTACATTTTGGAGTGTAGTCATTGTCGTACTGTGGGCAACGCAGCAGCCAATATGCGCACAGCAAGCTCCCACAATCAACAATATGATAATGACTCAATAATCTATTTTAGGGACGGTGGTTGAGGGATAAATAGTGCCGTGGGATCTTTAACATCTATTGAGGGCCGATACCATCTTATCTGATAGACAGTACTCCCTCAGTACTGCCCCTCCGACAGTGCAGCACTCCCTCAGTACTGCCCCTCCGACAGTGCAGCACTTCCTCAGTACTGCCCCTCCGACAGTGCAGCACTCCCTCAGTACTGCCCCTCCGACAGTGCAGCACTCCCTCAGTACTGCCCCTCCGACAGTGCAGCACTCCCTCAGTACTGCCCCTCCGACAGTGCGGCGCTCCCTCACTACTGCCCCTCCGACAGTGCAGCACTCCCTCAGTACTGCCCCTCCGACAGTGCAGCGCTCCCTCAGTACTGCCCCTCCGACAGTGCAGCGCTCCCTCAGTCCTGCCCCTCCGACAGTGCAGCGCTCCCTCAGTACTGCCCCTCCGACAGTACGTCACTCCCTCAGTACTGCCCCTCCGACAGTGCAGCACTCCCTCAGTACTGCCCCTCCGACAGTGCAGCACTCCCTCAGTACTGCCCCTCCGACAGTGCAGCACTCCCTCAGTACTGCCCCTCCGACAGTGCAGCACTCCCTCAGTACTGCCCCTCCGACAGTGCGGCGCTCCCTCAGTACTGCCCCTCCGACAATGCAGCACTCCCTCAGTACTGCCCCTCTGAGAGTGCAGCGCTCCCTCAGTACTGCCCCTCTGACAGTGCGGCACTCCTTCAGTATTGTCCCTCCGACAGTGCGGCGCTCCCTCAGTACTACCCCTCCGACAGTGCGGCGCTCCCTCAGTACTGCCCCTCTGACAGTGCGGCGCTCCCTCAGTATTGTCCCTCCGACAGTGCGCCGCTCCCTCAGTACTGCCCCTCCGACAGTGCGGCGCTCCCTCAGTACTGCCCCTCCGACAATGCAGCACTCCCTCAGTACTGCCCCTCCGACAGTGCAACACTCCCTCAGTACCTCCCCTCTGACAGTGCGGCACTCCCTCAGTACTGCCCCTCCGACAGTGCGGCACTCCCTCAGTACCTCCCCTCCGACAGTGCGGCGCTCCATCACTACTGCCCCTCCGACAGTGCAGCACTCCCTCAGTACTGCCCCTCCGACAGTGCAGCACTCCCTCAGTACTGCCCCTCCGACAGTGCAGCGCTTCCTCAGTACTGCCCCTCCGACAATGCAGCACTCCCTCAGTACTGCCCCTCCGACAGTACGTCACTCCCTCAGTACTGCCCCTCCGACAGTGCAGCACTCCCTCAGTACTGCCCCTCCGACAGTGCAGCACTCCCTCAGTACTGCCCCTCCGACAGTGCAGCACCCCCTCAGTACTGCCCCTCCGACAGTGCAGCACTCCCTCAGTACTGCCCCTCCGACAGTGCGGCGCTCCCTCAGTACTGCCCCTCCGACAATGCAGCACTCCCTCAGTACTGCCCCTCTGAGAGTGCAGCGCTCCCTCAGTACTGCCCCTCTGACAGTGCGGCACTCCTTCAGTATTGTCCCTCCGACAGTGCGGCGCTCCCTCAGTACTACCCCTCCGACAGTGCGGCGCTCCCTCAGTACTGCCCTTCTGACAGTGCGGCGCTCCCTCAGTATTGTCCCTCCGACAGTGCGGCGCTCCCTCAGTACTGCCCCTCCGACAGTGCGGCGCTCCCTCAGTACTGCCCCTCCGACAATGCAGCACTCCCTCAGTACTGCCCCTCCGACAGTGCAACACTCCCTCAGTACCTCCCCTCTGACAGTGCGGCACTCCCTCAGTACTGCCCCTCCGACAGTGCGGCACTCCCTCAGTACCTCCCCTCCGACAGTGCGGCGCTCCCTCAGTACTGCCCCTCCGACAGTGCGGCACTCCCTCAGTACTGCCCCTCCGACAGTGCGGCACTCCCTCAGTACCTCCCCTCCGACAGTGCGGCACTCCCTCAGTACTGCCCCTCCGACAGTGCGGCACTCCCTCAGTACTGCCCCTCCGACAGTGCGGCACTCCCTCAGTACCTCCCCTCCGACAGTGCGGCGCTCCCTCAGTACTGCACACAGCGTGTCAGCCTGGTTTATATGCTTAAATCGCTGGAGTGGGACTTGATCCCACGACCTAATGACTCAGAGGTGAGAGTGCTACCCACTGAGCCACAACTGAGAACTTGTATCTCAGGGAGCACTGTGATTGGTCCAGGGAGACTGGGGGAGGATGTTGATTTGTGATTGGTCCAGCCAGACGGGTAAATTTCACACCTCAATTTCAGCCGCACTCTCCATCGGTCTCTGTTATTCCCGCTCCGGCTCACCAATTTCCTTTTATCGTTACAGGGACCTCCTGGGCCTCACGGACTCCAAGGCCCCATCGGACAACCCGGACCGGCTGTAAGTAAATGTGTTCACCGCTTCTTATAGTCTTTGAACCAGTGGAATACTCGTGGGAACAGAAGGAGGCCATTCAGCCCCTCGAGCCTGTTACACAGGAACAGGAGGAGGCCCATCCAGCCCCTCGAGCCTGTTACACAGGAACAGGAGGAGGCCCATCCAGCCCCTCGAGCCTGTTACACAGGAACAGGAGGGGGCCATTCAGCCCCTCGAGCCTGTTACACAGGAACAGGAGGAGGCCCATCCAGCCCCTCGAGCCTGTTACACAGGAACAGGAGGGGGCCATTCAGCCCCTCGAGCCTGTTACACAGGAACAGGAGGAGGCCCATTCAGCCCCTCGAGCCTGTTACACAGGAACAGGAGGAGGCCCATTCAGCCCCTCGAGCCTGTTACACAGGAACAGGAGGCCCATTCAGCCCCTGGAGCCTGTTACACAGGAACAGGAGGAGGCCATTCAGCCCCTCGAGCATGTTACACAGAAACAGGAGGCCCATTCAGCCCCTCGAGCCTATTACACAGGAACAGGAGGCCATTCAGCCCCTCGAGCCTGTTACACAGGAACAGGAGGCCCATTCAGCCCCTCGAGCCTGTTACACAGGAACAGGAGGAGGCCATTCAGCCCCTCGAGCCTGTTACACAGAAACAGGAGGAGGCTCATTCAGCCCCTCGAGCCTGTTACACAGGAACAGGAGGCCCATTCAGCCCCTCGAACCTGTTACACAGGAACAGGAGGAGCCCCATTCAGCCCCTCGAGCCTGTTACACAGGAACAGGAAGCCCATTCAGCCCCTCGAGCCTGTTACACAGAAACAGGAGGAGGCCCATTCAGTCCCTCGAGCCTGTTACACAGGAACAGGAGGAGGCCCATTCAGCCCCTCGAGCCTGTTACACAGGAACAGGAGGAGCCCCATTCAGCCCCTCGAGCCTGTTACACAGGAACAGGAGGCCCATTCAGCCCCTCGAGCCTGTTACACAGGAACAGGAGAACCATTCAGCCCCTCAAGCCTGTTACATAGGAACAGGAGGAGACCATTCAGCCCCTCGAGCCTGTTACACAGGAACAGGAGGAGGCCATTCAGCCCCTCGAGCCTGTTACACAGGAACAGGAGGAGGCCATTCAGCCCCTCGAGCCTGTTACACAGGAACAGGAGGAGGCCCATTCAGCCCCTCGAGTCTGTTGCACAGGAACAGGAGGAGGCCCATTCAGCCCCTCGAGCCTGTTACACAGGAACAGGAGGCCCATTCAGCCCCTCGAGCCTGTTACACAGGAACAGGAGGAGGCCCATTCAGCCCCTCGAGCCTGTTACACAGGAACAGGAGAACCATTCAGCCCCTCGAGCCTGTTACATAGGAACAGGAGGAGACCATTCAGCCCCTCGAGCCTGTTACACAGGAACAGGAGGAGGCCCATTCAGCCCCTCCAGCCTCCTCTGACATTCAATGAGATCATGGCTGGCCTGTAGATCTACTGTTTTCACCCGCCTTTATTGTATATCCCTTGATACCCTTACCCAACAAAAATCTATACTTCCAGTAACTCCAATTGACCCCCAGGACCCACAGCCTTTGGGGGGAGAGAGTACCCGATTCCCACCGCCCTTTGTGTGAAGAAGTGCTTCCTGACATCACCCTGAAGGGCCGGGCTGTAATGTTAAAGTCCGGCCGCTTGTTGTATAAACGATTGGTTAGGCCTCAGCTGCAGTTCAGGGCACCACACTTTCAGAAGGTGGCCAACCCCTGGAGACACCCCTGCCCCCCACCCCGAGGGAATAATCACTCTCCATCCATCCATCCGATCAACCCCTTTCGTCACCTTAAACACCTCGATCACATCACCCCTTAATCTCCGACACTCGAGGGATTATAAGCCCAGTCTGTCAGCGTCTCCTCGTAATTTAACCCGTTTAGTCCGGGAGGGAGGGACAAGATCACAACAACTCGCTGTGTAAACACATTCTCCCCGTCTCCCCCTCTGGTTCCATCGCCGATTATCGTCAATCTGTGTCCCTCTGGTTACCGGCCCTCCTGCCCCGGGGAACAGGTTCTCCTGATTTACTCTACAAAATCCCCTCACGATTTTGAACCCCTCTATTAAATCTCCTCTTAACCCTCTCTGCTCTGAGGAGAACAACCCCAGCTTCTCCAGTCTCTCCCCATCACTGAACGCCCTCATCCCCGGGACCATTCTGGTCAATCCCCTCTGCACCCTCTCCAGGGCCGTGACACCCTCCCTACAGTGCGGGGCCCAGAATTGGACACAATACTCCAGCTGGGGCCTAACCTGTGTGGTATAAAGGTTCACCATAACTTCCTTGCTTTTGTACTCTGTGCCTCTATTAATAAAGCCAAGAATTCCATATACTCTTTTAAAAGCCGTCTCAACTTGCCTGCCACCTTCAGCAATGTGTGTACCTACACCCCCTGATCTCCCTGCTCCCCCTATATGTGTGTACCTACACCCCCAGGTCTCCCTGCTCCCCCTGTATGTGTGTACCTACACCCCCAGGTCTCCCTGCTCCCCCTGTATGTGTGTAGCTACACCCCCAGGTCTCCCTGTTCCCCCTGTATGTGTGTAGCTACAACCCCCAGGTCTCCCTGCTCCCCCTGTATGTGTGTAGCTACACCCCCCAGGTCTCCCTGTTCCCCCTATATGTGTGTACCGACACCCCCCAGGCCTCCCTGCTCCCCCTATATGTGTGTACCTACACCCCAAGGTCTCCCTGCTCCCCCTATATGTGAGTACATACACCCCCAGGCCTCCCTGTTCCCCCTATATGTGTGTACATACACCCCCAGGTCTCCCTGCTCCCCCTATATGTGTGTACCGACACCCCCAGGTCTCGCTGCTCCCCCTATATGTGTGTACCTACACCCCCCAGGTCTCCCTGCTCCCCCTATATGTGTGTACATACACCCCCAGGCCTCCCTGTTCCTGTTCCCCCTTTCACATTGTGCCATTTAATCATTTCCTGGGTGTTTTTATTTTGCGGTGTGAGCTTGTGATGATTTGATTGTAATGGATCCATCATTGAACGTTGAACCTGGCTCGGGCGATGTGTGATCCAGCTGGTTACCCACGGCAGTAGATGAGAAAGTGAGACTGAATGTGCATCGTTTCCTAGGGAGGAGATGGAGAGCCTGGTCCCAGAGGACAGCAGGGAATGTTTGGACAGAAGGGTGATGAAGGGTCGCGGGGATTTCCTGGACCTCCAGGTCCAATCGGTCTGCAGGTGAGTGCCACACAATCAAACTGTATTTTGATAGCACCTTTAACGTAGTCAATGTCCCAAACTGCTTTGCAAAACCATTAGCAAACACAATGTGACACCAAGCCACATGAGGAGATATTAGGGCAGGTGACCAAAAGCTTGGTCAAAGAGGTGGGTTTTAAGGAGCATCTTAAAGGAGGAGAGAGAGGTAGAGAGGTAGAGAGGTAGAGAGGCGGGGAGGTTTAGGGAGGGAGTTCCAGAGCTTGGGGCCCAGGCAACAGAAGGCACGGCCACCAATGGTGGAGTGATTATCATCAGGAGGGCAGAATTAGAGGAGCGCAGACATCTCGGGGGGTTGTAAGGCTGGAGGAGGTTACAGAGATAGAGAGGGGCATAGGGGCTGGAGGGGGGTTACAGGGATAGGGAGGGGTGAAGGGGGAGGGGGTTACAGGGATAGGGAGGGGTGAAGGGGGAGGGGGTTACAGGGATAGGGAGGGGTGTAGGGGCTGGACGGGGTTAGAGAGATAGGGAGGGGTGTAGGGGGGAGGGGATTACAGGGATAGGGAGGGGTGTAGGGGGGGAGAGGATTACAGAGATAGGGAGGGGTGTAGGGGGGAGGGGGTTACAGGGATAGGGAGGGGTATGGGGGGAGGGGTATGGGGGGAGGGGGTTACAGGGATAGGGAGGGGTGTAGGGTGGGAGGGGGCTACAGGGATAGAGAGGGGTATGGGGGGAGGGGATTACAGAGATCAGGAGGGGTGTAGGTTGGGAGGGGTTTACAGGGATAGGGAGGGGTGTCGGGTAGGAGGGGGTTACAGGGATAGGGAGGGTGTAGGGGCTGGAGGGGGTTACAGGGATGGGTGTGTAGGGGGGATGGGTGTGTAGGGGGGATGGGTGTGTAGGGGGGGATGGGTGTGTAGGGGGGATGGGTGTGTAGGGGGGATGGGTGTGTAGGGGGGATGGGTGTGTAGGGGGGATGGGTGTGTAGGGGGGATGGGTGTGTAGGGGGGATGGGTGTGTAGTGGGGGATGGGTGTGTAGGGGGGGATGGGTGTGTAGGGGGGATGGGTGTGTAGGGGGGATGGGTGTGTAGGGGGATGGGTGTGTAGGGGGGATGGGTGTGTAGGGGGGATGGGTGTGTAGGGGGGATGGGTGTGTAGGGGGGATGGGTGTGTAGGGGGGATGGGTGTGAAGGGGGGATGGGTGTGTAGTGGGGATGGGTGTGTAGGGGGGATGGGTGTGAAGGGGGGATGGGTGTGTAGGGGGGGATGGGTGTGTAGTGGGGATGGGTGTGTAGGGGGGATGGGTGTGTAGGGGGGATGGGTGTGTAGGGGGGATGGGTGTGAAGGGGGGATGGGTGTGTAGGGGGGGATGGGTGTGTAGGGGGGATGGGTGTGTAGGGGGGATGGGTGTGAAGGGGGGATGGGTGTGTAGGGGGGATGGGTGTGTAGGGGGGATGGGTGTGTAGGGGGGGATGGGTGTGTAGGGGGGATGGGTGTGTAAGGGGGGGATGGGTGTGTCGGGGGGGATGGGTGTGTAGGGGGGATGGGTGTGTAAGGGGGGATGGGTGTGTAGGGGGGATGGGTGTGTAGGGGGGATGGGTGTGTAAGGGGGGATGGGTGTGTAGGGGGGATGGGTGTGTAAGGGGGGGATGGGTGTGTCGGGGGGGATGGGTGTGTAGGGGGGATGGGTGTGTAGGGGGGATGGGTGTGTAGGGGGGATGGGTGTGTAGGGGGGGATGGGTGTGTAGGGGGGATGGGTGTGTCGGGGGGGATGGGTGTGTAAGGGGGGGATGGGTGTGTAGGGGGGATGGGTGTGTAAGGGGGGGATGGGTGTGTCGGGGGGGATGGGTGTGTAGGGGGGATGGGTGTGTAGGGGGGATGGGTGTGTAGGGGGGATGGGTGTGTAGGGGGGGATGGGTGTGTAGGGGGGATGGGTGTGTCGGGGGGGATGGGTGTGTCGGGGGGGATGGGTGTGTAGGGGGGATGGGTGTGTAGGGGGGATGGGTGTGTAGGGGGGATGGGTGTGTAAGGGGGGGATGGGTGTGTCGGGGGGGATGGGTGTGTAGGGGGGATGGGTGTGTTGGGGTGGTTACTCTGCGAGGGAGATATCAGTCTGGATATTAATTCAGTAATGGGTCAAACCTTGCACAAGACACTGATGCAGAATTAGAGAATCGGAGAAAGTTGCCACACAGACGGAGGCCATTCGGCCCGTCGAGCCAGTGCTGGCTCTGTGAACGAGCCATGGTGCTCAGTCCCACATCCCGTGTTTTGTCCGTAACCCTGTCAGTTGCTGATCCTCCAGTACCTGTCCGAGTCTGTTTTACAATTATTGATGGACCCGGCTTCCTACACCTTTTCAGGGAGAGCGTTCGCGCTGGAGACAACTCTCTGAGTGAAAACATTTCTCCTCATCTCCCCTCGAGATCTTTTGCCAGTAATGTTGAACCTATGACCTTTGGTTACTGACCCAATAACGTTCCGACTCGAGGACACTGACACCGGTACTGGGGTAAGAGGGGACGGGCTCCACTTAAACCGGGCTGGGACCAGTAACCTGGCGAATCGAATAACTCGGGCTCTCGATATGGCTTTAAACTAAAAAGGTGAGGCGATTGGGGCTCCGCTGAGGGGACATTCAGAAATCTAAAGAGAAAGGTCAAGGCAATGGATATGTGCAGTGATTTAAGAACATAAGAAATAGGAGCAGGAGTGGGCCATTCGGCCCCTTGAGCCTGCTCCACTATTCAATAAGATCATGGCTGATCTGATCATGGACTCAGCTCCACTTCCCCGCCCGCTCCCCATAACCCTTTACTCCCTTATTGCGTAAAAATCTGTCTATCTCCGCCTTTAATATATTCAATGACCCAGCCTCCACAGCTCTCTGGGGCAGAGAATTCCACAGATTTATCAGAACATAAGAACATAAGAAATAGCAGGAGGAGAAGGCCATCCCCACCCCCTCCCCATAACCCCTTATTCCCTTATCGTTGAAACTATCTATTTCTGTCTTAAATTTATTTAATGTCCCAGCTTCCACTGCTCCCTGAGGTAGACAATTCCACAGATTTACAACCCTCCGAGAGAAGAAGTTCTCTCTGCATCCACCTTGTCAAGCCCCCTCATAATCTGATACGTTTCGATAAGATCACCTCTCATTCTTCTGAATTTCAATGAGTAGAGGCCCAACCTACTCAACCTTTCCTCATAAGTCAACCCCCTCATCCCTGGAATCAACCGAGTGAACCTTCTCTGAACTGCCTCCAAAGCAAGTATATCCTTTCTTAAATATGGAAACCAAAACTGCACGCAGTACTCCAGGTGTGGCCTCACCAATACCCTGTATAACTGTAGCAGGACTTCTCTGCTTTTATACTCCATCCCCTTTGCAATAAAGGCCAAGATTCCATTGGCCTTCCTGATCACTTGCTGTACCTGCATACTAACCTTTTGTGTTTCATGCACCAGTACCCCCAGGTCCTGCTGTACTGCAGCACTTTGCAATCTTTCTCCATTAAATAATAGGAGGAGCTTGTAACAAAGGTAATGCAATAATCATGGGGGACTTTAATCTTCATATAGCCTGGACAAATCAACTTGGCAAAGGTCGTCTGGAGGACGAGTTCATGGACTGCATTTGGGGCAGTTTCCTAAAACAATATGTCATGGAGCCAACCAGAGAACAGGCTATTTTAGATCTTGTATCGTGTAATGAGACAGAGTTAATTAGCAATCTCCTAGTAAAGGACCCTCTGGGGCAGAGTGATCATAATATGATAGAATTTGAGTTTGAAACTGACATTCTTAAATCTGACAATAGAATCTTCAATTTAAACAAAGCCTTCGAGAGGGAGCAGAAAAGATTTACGAGAATGGTCCCAGGGATGAGGGACTTCAGTTCCGTGGATAGACTGGAGAAGCTGGGGTTGTTCTCCTTGGAGCAGAGAAGGTTGAGAGGAGATTTGATCGAGGTGTTCACAATCATGAGGGGTCTGGACAGAGTAGATCGAGAGAGAGAAGGGTCGGGAACCAGAGGACACAGATTGAAGGCGATTGGCAGAAGAACCAAAGGCGACATGAGGAAAAGATTTTTATGCAGCGAGTGCTTAGGATCTGGAATGCGCTGCCTGAGAGGGTGGTGGAGGCAGACTCAATCACGGCTTTCAAAAGGGAGTTGGATAAATACCTGAAGGAAAAATAATTGCAGGGCTACGGGGAAAGGGCGGGGCAGTGGGACTGGCTGAGGGGCTCTTGCAGGGAGTCAGCACGGATTCGATGGGCCGAATGGCCTCCTTCTGCGCTGTAACCGTTCTCTGATTCCATGAAAGCCAATTACGTGGGTATGAGGGGTGATTTGGCTAAGGTAGATTGTGAAATAAGATTAAAAGATATCACAGTAGATAAACAGTGGTACACATTTAAAGAAATATTCTAAAATTCTCAACGAATATACATTCCATTGAGAAATAAAAACTCCATGAAAATTGATCCATCTGTGGATAAGTAAAAAGATTAAGGATTGCATTAGATGGAAAGAAGAGGCTTGTAATGTTGTGAAGCATAATAGTAAGCCTGAGGATTGGGAGAGTTTCAGAAACCAGCAAAGGGTGACCAAAAAATGGATAAAAAGGGAGAAAATCGACAGAGAGAAAACTAGCAAGGAATATAAAACAGATTGTTAGAGCTTCTACAAGTTTGTAAACAGGAAGAGAGTAACAAAAGTAAACATTGGTCCCTCAGAGGCTGAGGTAGGAGAAATTATTGTGGGCAATGAGGATATGGCAGAAACGTTAAACAAATATTTTGTATCTGTCTTCACAGTAGAAGATGTACAACACGTACCTAAAAGGTGGGGAACCAAGGGTCTAGTGAGGGTGAGGAACTTAATGTAATTAGTATCAGTAGAGTAAAGGTACTAGAGAAAGTAATGGGACTAAAAGTCGACAAAGCCCCTGGACCTGACGGCCTACATCCTCGAGTTCTAAAAGATGTGGCTGTGGAGACAGTGGATGCACTGGTTTCGATCTTTCAAAATTCCCCAGATTCAGGAACGGTCCCAGCGGATTGGAAGGTCGCAAATTTAACCCCACTATTCAAGAAAGGCGGGAGAGAGAAAACAGGGAACTACAGGCCAGTTAGTCTGACATTGGGAAAATGCTGGAATCTATTATTAGGGAAATGGTAACAGGACACTTAGAAATTAATAACATGATTAGGCAGAGTCAGTATGGGTTTATGAAAGGGAAATCGTGTTTAACAAATTTATTAGCGTTTTCTGAGGATGTAACAAGCAGGGTACATAAAGGGGAACCAGTGGATGTAGTATATTTGGATTTCCATTCGATGAGATGCCACATAAAAGGTTGCTACACACGATAAAGGCTCATGGGATTAGAGGTAATGTATCCTCCAATGCCATGAGCATGGCTAGAGGACTGGATAGTGGACGGAAAACAGAGGGCAGGAATAAACGGGTCATTTTTAGGTTGGCAGGCTGTAACTAGTGAGGTGCTGCAAGGATCAGTGCTGGGGCCCCAGCTATTTACACTCTATATTAATGGCCTAGACCCACCGAGTATAATATATCCAAGTTTGCTGATGATACAAAGCTAGGTGGGACAGTAAGATGTGAGGAGGATTCAAAGAGTCTGCAAAGGGATATAGATAGACTGAGTGAGTGGGCAGTAAGGTGGCAGATGGAGTGGGGAAAGGTGAGTTTATTCACTTTAGTAGGAAGAATAGAAAAACAGAATATTTTTTAAATGGTGAGAGACTATTAAGTGTTGGTATTCAGAGAGATTTGGGTGCCCCTCGTACAGGAAACACAGAGTTAGTATGTAGGTACAGCAAGCCATCAGGAAGGCAAATGTATGTTGGCCTTTATTGCGAGGGGGTTGGAGTACAAAAGTAAAGAAGTCTTGCTACATTAGGGTAGTTATGGAAAAGGACAAAGATAGACCAGGAATAAAAGTTCTCAATTGTGGTAAAGCCAATTTTACTGAGCTGAGATGGGATTTGACCAAAGTGGACTGGAAACAGCTACTTGAAGGTGAATCAGTGTGAGAGCAGTGGGAGGAATTAAAGGAGGAGATCCTGAGGGTTCAGAACAAGTATGTTCCCTTAAAGAAAAAGGGTGGGACCAACAAATCCAGAACCCCTGGATGTTTATGGACTTACAGGGTAGGATAAAGAATAAAGGGGAGCTTATGACAGATCCTGAGAACTCAATGCTGCAGAAACTCCAGAGCAGTATAGAAAGTGCAGGGGTGCAATTAAAAAATATATCAGGAAATCAAAGAGAGAGCATGAGAGAATGTTGGCAAGTAAAATCAGGGAAAACCAAAAGATGTTTTATAAATACATTAAGAGCAAGAGGATAACTAGAGAAAGAGTGGGGCCTGTTAGAGACCACAAAGGAAATCTGTGTGTGGAGGCAGAAGATGTGGGTATGGTTCTTAATGAATACTTTACATCTGTTTTCACAAAAGAGAGGGGCAATGCAGACTTTGCAATGAGGGAGGAGGAGTGTGAAATATTAGATGAAATAAACATAGAGAGAGAGGAAGTATTAAGGAGCTTAGCACCTTTGAAAGTGAATAAATCCCCGGGCCCAGATGAAATGTATCCCAGGATGTTGAGAAGCAAAAGAGGAAATAGCAGAGGCTCTGACCATCATTTTCCAATCCTCTCTGGCTACAGGTGTGGTGCCAGAGGACTGGAGGACTGCTAATGTTATACCGTTGTTTAAAAGGGAGAAAGGGATAGACCGAGTAATTACAGGCCAGTCAGCCTAACCTCAGGATGGGAAAATTATTGGAAATATTACTGAGGGACAGGATAAACCTTCATTTGGACAGACACAGATTAATCTAGGACAGTCAGCATGGATTTGTTAAGGGAAAGTTGTATCTGACTAATTTGATTGAATTTTTCGAGGCGGTAACCAGGAAGGTTGATGAGGGCAGTGTGTACGATGTAGTGTATATGGATTTTAGCAAAGCTTTTGATAAGGTCCCACATGGCAGATTGGTCACGAAAGTAAAAGCCCCTGGGATCCAGGGCAAAGTGGCAAGTTGGATCCAAAATTGGCTCAGAGGCAGGAAGCAAAGGGTAATGGTTGGTGGGTGTTATTGTGACTGGAAGGCTGACTCCATGGGGTTCAGTAGGGCTCAGTACTGGGCCTCTTGCTTTTTGTGATATATATCAATGATTTAGACTTAAATGTTGGGGGGGTATGATTAAGAAGTTTGCAGATGATACTAAAATTGCCGTGTTGTTGATAATGAAGAAGAAAGCTGTAGACTGCAGGAAGATATCAATGTACTGGTCAGGTGGGCAGAACAGTGGCAAATAAAAAAAAACAATGATTAAGAAAGGGAAGATAGACTATGAAAGTAAACTGACACAAAATATAAAAACAGATAGCAAGAGTTTCTGTAGGTATATAAAAAGGGAAAGAGTGGCTAAAGTAAATGTTGGTCCCTTAGAGGACGAGACTGGGAAATTAGTGATGGGGAACATGGAGATGGCAGAAACTCTGAACAAATATTTTGTATCACTTTACGGTAGAGGACACTAACAATATTCCAACAGTGGATAGTCAAGGGGATATGGGGGGGGGCGGGGAACTTAACACAATCACAATCACTAAGGAGGTGGTACTCAGTAAGATAATGGGACTAAAGGCAGATAAATCCCCTGGACCTGATGGCTTGCACCCTAGGGTCTTAAGAGAAGTAGCGGCAGGGATAGTGGCTGCATTGGTTTTAATTTACCAAAATTCCTGGATTCTGGGGAGGTCCCAGCAGATTGGAAAACTGCAAATGTAACACCCCTATTTAAAAAAGGAGGCAGACAAAAAGCAGGAAACTATAGACCAGTTAGCCTAACATCTGTGGTTGGGAAAATGTTGGAGTCCATTATTAAAGAAGCAGTAGCAGGACATGTGGAAAAGCAAAATTCGGTCAGGCAGAGTCAGCATGGTTTTATGAAGGGGAAGGCATGTTTGACAAATTTGCTGGAATTTTTTGAGGATGTAATGAACAGGGTGGATAAAGGGGAACCAGTGGATGTGGTGTATTTGGATTTCCAGAAGGCATTTGATAAGGTGCCACATAAAAGGTTACTGCACAAGATAAAAGTTCACGGGGTTGGGGGTAATATATTAGCATGGATAGAGGATTGGCTAACTAACAGAAAACAGAGAGTCGGGATAAATGGTTCATTCTCGGGTTAGCAACCAGTAACTAGTGGGGTGTCACAGGGATCAGTGCTGGGACCCCAACTATTTACAATCTATATTAACGACTTGGAAGAAGGGACTGAGTGTAATGTAGCCAAGTTTGCTGATGATACAAAGATGGGAGGAAAAGCAATGTGTGAGGAGGACACAAAATCTGCAAAAGGACAGACAGGCTAAGTGAGTGGTCAAAAATTTGGCAGATGGAGTATAATGTTGGAAAGTGTGAGGTCATGCACTTTGGCAGAAAAAAAATCAAAGAGCAAGTTATTTAAATGGAGAAAGATTGCAAAGTGCTGCAGTACAGCGGGACCTGGGGGTACTTGTGCACAAAACACAAAAGGTTAGTATGCAGGTACAGCAAGTGATCAGGAAGACCATTGGTATCTTGGTCTTTATTGCAAAGGGGATGGAGTATAAAAGCAGGGAAGTCTTGCTACAGTTATACAGGGTATTGGTGAGGCCACACCTGGAGTACTGCGTGCAGTTTTGGTTTCCATATTTACGAAAGAATATACTTGCTTTGGAGGCAGTTCAGAGAAGGTTCACTAGATTGATTCTGGGGATGAGGGGGTTGAGTTATGAGGAAAGGTTGAGTAGGTTGGGCCTCTACTCATTGGAATTCAGAAGAATGAGAGGTGATCTTATCGAAACGTATAAGATTATGAGGGGGTTTGACAAGGTGGATGCAGAGAGGATGTTTCCACTGATGGGGGAGACTAGAACTAGAGGGCATGATCTTAGAATAAGGGGCCACCCATTTAAAACTGAGATGAGGAGAAATTTCTTCTCTCAGAGGGTTGTAAATCTGTGGAATTTGCCGCCTGAGAAATCTGTGGAAGCTGGGACATTGAATAAAGTTAAGACAGAGATACTCAGTTTCTTAACCGATAAGGGTATAAGGGTTTATGTGGAACGAGCAGGGAAGTGGACCTGAGTCCATGATCAGATCAGCATTCGTAATAAGGTGGATGAATTAACTGCGCAGACTGCTGTTAACGGATATGGTGTCATTGAGATTACGGAGACATGGCTCCAGGGTGACCAAGGCTGGGAACTCAACATCCAGGGGTATTCAACATTCAGGAAGGATAGACAGAAAGGAAAAGGAGGCAGGGTGGCGTTGCTGGTTAAAGAGGAAATTAATGCAATAGTAAGGAGGGACATTAGCCTGGATGATGCGGAATCGGTATGGGTGGAGCTACGGAATACCATAGGGCAGAAAACGCGAGTGGGAGTTGTGTACAGACCACCAAACAGTAGTAGTGAGGTTGGGGACAGCCTCAAACAAGAAATAAGGGATGTGTGCAATAAAGGTACAGCAGTTATCATGGGTGACTTTAATCTACATATTTATTGGGCTAACCAACCTGGTAGCAATGCGGTGGAGGAGGATTTCCTGGAGTGTATAAGGGATGGTTTTCTAGACCAATATGTCGAGGAACCAACTAGAGGGCTGGCCATCCTAGACTGGGTGATGTGTAATGAGAAAGGACTAATTAGCAATCTTGTTGTGCGAGGCCCCTTGGTGATGAGTGACCATAACATGATAGAATTCTTCATTAAGATGGAGAGTGACACAGTTAATTCAGAAACTAGGGTCCTGAACTTAAGGAAAGGTAACATCGATGGTATGAGACGTGAATTGGCTAGAATAGACTGGCAAATGATACTTAAAGGGTTGACGGTGGATAGGCAATGGCAAACATTTAAAGATCACATGGATGAACTTCAGCAATTGTACATCCCTGCTTGGCGTCAAAATAAAACGGGGAAGTTGGCTCAACCGTGACTAACAAGGGAAATTAGGGATAGTGTTAAATCCAAGGAAGAGGCATTAAATTGGCCAGAAAAAGCAGCAAACCTGAGGACTGGGAGAAATGTAGAATTCAGCAAAGGACAAAGTTTAATTAGGAGGGGGAGAATAGAGTATGAGAGGAAGCTTGCTGGGAACTTAAAAACTGACTGCAAAATCTTCTATAGATAAGTGAAGAGAAAAAGATTAGTGAAGACAAACCAAGGTCCCTGGCAGCCGGATTCAGGTGAATTTATAATGGGGAACAAAAAAATGGCGGACCAATTGAACAAATACTTTGGTTCTGTCTTCACGAAGGAAGACACAAATAACCTTCCAGAAATACTAGGGGACGAGGGTCTAGCGAGAACGAGGAACTGAAGGATATTCTTATTAGTCAGGAAATTGTGTTTGGGAAATTGATGGGATTAAAGGTCGATAAATCCCCGGGGCCTGATAGTCTGCATCCCAGAGTACTTAAGAAAGTGGTCCTAGAAATAGTGGATGCATTGGTGGTCATTTTCCAACATTCTATCGACTCTAGATTAGTTTCTATGGATTGGAGGGTGGTTAATGTAACCCCACTTTTTAAAAAAGGAGGGAGAGAGAAAACGGGTAATTATAGACCGGTTAGCCTGACATCGTAGTGGGGAAAATGTTGGAATCAATTATTAAAGATTAAATAGCAGCGCATTTGGAAAGCAGTGACAGGATCGGTCCAAGTCAGCATGGATTTATGAAAGGGAAATCATGCTTGACAAATCTTCTGGAATTTTTTGAGGATGTAACTAGTAGAGTGGACAAGGGAGAACCAGTGGATGTGGTGTATTTGGACTTTCAAAAGGCTTTTGACAAGGTCCCACACAAAAGATTGTTGTGCAAAATTAAAACACATGGTATTGGGGGTAATGTATTGACGTGGATAGAGAACTGGTTGGCAGGCAGGAAGCAAAGAGTGGGAATAAACGGGTCCTTTTCAGAATGGCAGGCAGTGACTAGTCGGGTGCTGCAGGGTTCAGTGCTGGGACCCCAACTATTTACAATACTCATAAATGATTTAGACGAAGGAATTGAATGTAATATCTCCAAGTTTGCAGATGACACTAAGCTGGGTGGCAGTGTGAGCTGTGAGGAGGATGCTAAGAGGCTGTAGGGTGACTTGGACAGGTTAGGTGAGTGGGCAAATGCATGGCAGATGCAGTATAATGTGGATAAATGTGAGATTATCCACTTTGGTGGCAAAAACAGAGAGACAGACTATTATCTGAATGGTGACAGATTAGAAAAAGGGGAGGTGCAATGAGACCTGGGTGTCATGGTACATCAGTCATTGAAAGTTGACATGTAGGTACAGCAGGCAGTGAAGAAGGTAAATGGCATGTTGACCTTCAAAGCACGAGGAGTTGAGTACAGGGGCAGGGAGGTCTTACTGCAGTTGTACAGGGCCTTGCTGAGGCCACACCTGGAGTATTGTGTTCAGTTTTAGTCTCCTAATCTGAGGAAGGACATTCTTGCTATTGACGGAGTGCAGCGAAGGTTCACTAGACTGATTCCCGGGATGGCAGGACTGACATATAAAGAAAAACTGGATCGACTAGTCTTCTATTCACTGGAATTTAGAAGAATGAGAGGGGATCTCATAGAAACATAAAATTCTGACGGGATTGGACAGATTAAATAGAGGAAGAATGTTCCCGATGTTAGGGAAGTCCAGAACCAGGGGTCACAGTCTCAGGATAAGGGGTAAGCCATTTAGGACTGAGATGAGGAGGAATTTCTTCACTCAGAGGGTGGTGAATCTTTGGAATTCTCTGCCCCTGAGGGCTGTGGAGGCTCAGTCTCTGAGTATATTCAAGGCTGAGATCGATAGATTTTTGACTCCGATGGGGATCGGGCGGGAAAGTGGACTTGAGGTCGAAGATCAGCCGTGATCTTATTGAATGGCGGAGCAGGCTCGAGGGGCCGAATGGCCGACTCCTGCTCCAATTTCTTATGTTTGCTAAAGGGAATAAATGTTCCCTATCTATTCTCTTAAACCGTCCTATGAACTTGCAAAGCTCTGTTCGGGCACCATTCCTCCCACCACATGCTGCGAGTGTAAACCTTCATAACACCTCACGCTGAGCTGAAGAGGGCTGGGAGAAGACTGGTGTGGGCCATAAACAGGGGCACGGAGCCGTTAGGTCGAATGGTCCGCGTCATCTCACCCTATCCCCATATCCTTCTATTCCCTTCTCCCTCATGAGTTTATCCAGCTTTCCCTTAAATACATCGATACTATTCACCTCAACCCCTCCCTGTGGCAGTGAGTTCCACATTCTCACCCCTCTCTGGGTAAAGAGGTTTCTCCTGAATTCCCCATTGGGTTTATCAGTGACTGTCTGATATTGATGGTCCCTAGTTCTGGTCTCCCCTTGCTGTGCCTGAAATCATCCAACCATCGGCACAGAAGCCTGCAGATGTCCAGAGCTCCATCATTCTGGGTAATTTCGATGCTTTTATCTTTTAATAATAATTGGCTTTTAATTCGGTAGAAAGTACATTATTCTCATTCATCATGTTGGTCTGTCATTTACCATAAACCTTCTCCCATTACAATCAGGCTTAATGTGACGTTAATTTAATGAGCAGTCTCAGCTGGCACAGAGCAGCTGTATAAACCGCATTGTCTAACCCGTGCTATACCTGCCCTGGGAGCGTTTGATGGGACAGTGTAGAGGGAGCATTACTCTGTATCTAACCCCGTGCTGTACCTGCCCTGGGAGTGTTTGATGGGACAGTGTAGAGAGAGCTTTACTCTGTATCTAACCCCCTGTACCTGTCCTGGGAGTGTTTGATGGGACAATGTAGAGGGAGCTTTACTCTGTATCTAACCCCCCTGTACCTGCCCTGGGAGTGTTTGATGGGACAGTGTAGAGAGAGCTTTACTCTGTATCTAACCCGTGCTGTACCTGCCCTGGGCGTGTTTGATGAGACAGTGTAGAGGGAGCTTTACTCTGTATCTAACCCCGTGCTGTACCTGCCCTGGGAGTGTTTGACGGGACAATGTAGAGGGAGCTTTACTCTGTATCTAACCCCGTGTAACTGCCCTGGGAGTGTTTGATGGAACAGTGTAGAGGGAGACTTATTCTGAATCTAACCCCCTATACCTGCCCTGGGAGTGTTTGATGGGACAGTGTAGAGGGAGCTTTACTCTGTATCTAACCCCGTGCTGTACCTGCCCTGGGAGTGTTTGACGGGACAATGTAGAGGGAGCTTTACTCTGTATCTAACCCCGTGTAACTGCCCTGGGAGTGTTTGATGGAACAGTGTAGAGGGAGACTTATTCTGAATCTAACCCCCTATACCTGCCCTGGGAGTGTTTGATGGGACAGTGTAGAGGGAGCTTTACTCTGTATCTAACCCCGTGCTGTACCTGCCCTGGGAGTGTTTGATGGTACAGTATAGAGGGAGCTTTACTCTGTATCTAACCCTGTGCTGTACCTGCCCTGGGAGTGTATGATGGGACAGTATAAAGGGAACTTTACTCTGTATCTAACCCCCTGTACCTGCCCTGGGAGTGTTTGATGGGACAGTGAGTGATGAACTGGGGAAGTGTTAAATGCCTCTTACACGATGAGCACAAAACTCAGAGGATAAAGTAACAATCGCTCTTTGTTTAAAATACCTTTTTGCCAGTCCCACCTTTACCAAGGAGCCCAGTAAATCGCGGTTGATTTGGACAGCGAGGTGATGTTGCGACCATGACTAGAAATGATTAATGTATCTTGCGAGAGAGTTATTTGGCACCTGGATATACGTTCGACACTCAACTCTTCCAAACCATTTCAATGTCAGTACAAAATGAAGGAGAATTGCTGCGGAGCTCAGTGCTGGCACTGTCCGAGCCCAGCAACGGAGCTCCCTCATCAGACACTCAGGTTCCTCCGCTCCATTGCATGGTGCTGAACTGGCGACAGTGAATCAGCACCTTTCACCTCTCCCAGTGCCCCAGGAGCAACAGGCAGCTGATTCACTAATACCAGTCAAACCATGGCCCAGAGGCAATATACATCCCGGAGACACTGAGAACGAGACAGAGAGAGCGTGACACAGAGAGCGAGAGAGGGAGAGCGAGACACAGAGAGCGAGAGACCGAGAGAGAGAGCGAGAGAGAGAGAGAGCGAGAGCGAGAGCGAGAGACAGAGAGAGAGGCACAGAGAGCGAGCGAGAGAGAGAGCGAGAGCGAGACACAGAGAGCGAGAGACAGAGAGAGAGACCGAGAGAGAGACCGAGAGAGAGAGCGAGAGAGAGAGAGAGCGAGAGCGAGAGACAGAGAGAGAGGCACAGAGAGCGAGAGAGAGAGAACGAGACAGAGAGCGAGAGACAGAGAGCGAGGCACAGAGAGCGAGAGACAGAGAGAGAGACAGAGAGAGTGAGCGAGACAGAGAGAGAGGCACAGAGAGAGCGAGAGAGAGAGAGAGAGAGAGCGAGGCACAGAGAGCGAGCCAGAGACAGAGAGCGAGAGACAGAGAGCGAGAGACAGAGAGCGAGAGACAGAGAGAGAGGCACAGAGAGCGAGAGACAGAGAGCGAGAGACAGAGAGCGAGAGACAGAGAGCGAGACAGAGAGAGAGAGACAGAGAGCGAGAGTCAGAGAGCGAGAGACAGAGAGCGAGACAGAGAGCGAGAGTCAGAGAGCGAGAGACAGAGAGCGAGAGACAGAGAGCGAGAGTCAGAGAGCGAGAGTCAGAGAGCGAGAGACAGAGAGCGAGAGACAGAGAGCGAGAGACAGAGAGCGAGAGACAGAGAGCGAGAGACAGAGAGCGAGAGACAGAGAGCGAGAGACAGAGAGAGAGGCACAGAGAGCGAGAGCGAGAGAGATAGAGCAAGAGAGAGAGAGCGAGAGACAGAGAGAGAGGCACAGAGAGCGAGAGACAGAGAGCGAGGCACAGAGAGCGAGAGCGAGAGAGATAGAGCAAGAGAGAGAGAGCGAGAGAGAGAGAGCGAGAGACACAGAGCGAGAGACAGAGAGCGAGAGACAGAGAGAGAGACAGAGAGCGAGAGACAGAGAGAGAGGCACAGAGAGCGAGAGACAGAGAGCGAGACACAGAGAGAGCGAGAGAGAGAGAGAGAGAGAGCGAGGCACAGAGAGCGAGAGACAGAGAGCGAGAGACAGAGAGAGAGGCACAGAGAGCGAGAGCGAGAGAGATAGAGCAAGAGAGAGAGAGCGAGAGAGAGAGAGCGAGAGACACAGAGCGAGAGACAGAGAGCGAGAGACAGAGAGCGAGAGACAGAGAGCGAGAGACAGAGAGCGAGAGTCAGAGAGCGAGACACAGAGAGAGCGAGAGAGAGAGAGAGAGAGAGCGAGGCACAGAGAGCGAGCGAGAGACAGAGAGAGAGGCACAGAGAGCGAGAGAGAGAGAGCGAGAGAGAGAGAGCCAGAGAGCGAGAGAGAAAGCGAGAGACAGAGAGCGGGAGACAGAGAGCGGGAGACAGAGAGCGAGAGACAGAGAGCGAGAGACAGAGAGCGAGAGACAGAGAGCGAGAGACAGAGAGCGAGAGTCAGAGAGCGAGAGACAGAGAGCGAGAGACAGAGAGCGAGAGACAGAGAGCGAGAGACAGAGAGCGAGAGACAGAGAGCGAGAGACAGAGAGCGAGAGACAGAGAGAGAGAGAGAGAGACAGAGAGACAGAGAGCGAGAGAGAGAGACAGAGAGACAGAGAGCGAGAGAGAGAGACAGAGAGAGAGGCACAGAGAGCGAGAGACAGAGAGCGAGAGACAGAGAGAGAGACAGAGAGCGAGAGACAGAGAGCGAGAGACAGAGAGAGAGGCACAGAGAGCGAGAGACAGAGAGCGAGAGACAGAGACAGAGAGCGAGAGACAGAGAGCGAGAGACAGAGAGCGAGAGACAGAGAGCGAGAGACAGAGAGAGAGGCACAGAGAGCGAGAGACAGAGAGCGAGAGACAGAGAGTGAGAGTGAGAGACAGAGAGAGAGGCACAGAGAGCGAGAGAGAGAGACAGAGAGAGAGGCACAGAGAGCGAGAGACAGAGAGCGAGAGACAGAGAGCGAGAGACAGAGAGCGAGAGACAGAGAGCGAGAGACAGAGAGCGAGAGAGAGAGACAGAGAGAGAGGCACAGAGAGCGAGAGACAGAGAGCGAGAGACAGAGAGCGAGGCACAGAGAGAGAGGCACAGAGAGCGAGAGCGAGAGAGATAGAGCAAGAGAGAGAGAGCGAGAGAGAGAGAGCGAGAGACACAGAGCGAGAGACAGAGAGCGAGAGACAGAGAGCGAGCGAAAGACAGAGAGAGAGGCACAGAGAGCGAGAGAGAGAGAGCGAGAGAGAAAGCGAGAGACAGAGAGCGGGAGACAGAGAGCGAGAGACAGAGAGCGAGAGACAGAGAGCGAGAGACAGAGAGCGAGAGACAGAGAGCGAGAGACAGAGAGCGAGAGACAGAGAGCGAGAGACAGAGAGCGAGAGACAGAGAGCGAGAGTCAGAGAGCGAGAGACAGAGAGCGAGAGACAGAGAGCGAGAGACAGAGAGCGAGAGACAGAGAGCGAGAGACAGAGAGCGAGAGACAGAGAGCGAGAGACAGAGAGCGAGAGTCAGAGAGCGAGAGACAGAGAGCGAGAGACAGAGAGCGAGAGACAGAGAGCGAGAGACAGAGAGCGAGAGACAGAGAGCGAGAGACAGAGAGCGAGAGACAGAGAGAGAGAGAGAGACAGAGAGACAGAGAGCGAGAGAGAGAGACAGAGAGAGAGGCACAGAGAGCGAGAGAGAGAGACAGAGAGAGAGGCACAGAGAGCGAGAGACAGAGAGCGAGAGACAGAGAGCGAGAGACAGAGAGCGAGAGACAGAGAGAGAGGCACAGAGAGCGAGAGACAGAGAGCGAGAGACAGAGAGCGAGAGACAGAGAGCGAGAGACAGAGAGCGAGAGACAGAGAGAGGGGCACAGAGAGCGAGAGACAGAGAGCGAGAGACAGAGAGTGAGAGTGAGAGACAGAGAGAGAGGCACAGAGAGCGAGAGAGAGAGACAGAGAGAGAGGCACAGAGAGCGAGAGACAGAGAGCGAGAGACAGAGAGAGAGACAGAGAGCGAGAGACAGAGAGCGAGAGACAGAGAGAGAGGCACAGAGAGCGAGAGACAGAGAGCGAGAGACAGAGAGCGAGAGACAGAGAGCGAGAGACAGAGAGCGAGAGACAGAGAGCGAGAGAGAGAGACAGAGAGAGAGGCACAGAGAGCGAGAGACAGAGAGCGAGAGACAGAGAGCGAGGCACAGAGAGAGAGGCACAGAGAGCGAGAGACAGAGAGCGAGAGAGAGAGACAGAGAGCGAGGCACAGAGAGCGAGAGACAGAGAGCGAGAGACAGAGAGCGAGAGACAGAGAGCGAGAGACAGAGAGCGAGAGAGAGAGACAGAGAGAGAGGCACAGAGAGCGAGAGACAGAGAGAGAGAGACAGAGAGAGAGGCACAGAGAGCGAGAGAGAGAGAGAGCGAGAGAGAGAGAGCGAGATACAGAGAGAGAGGCACAGAGAGCGAGAGAGAGAGAGCGAGAGAGAGAGCGAGAGAGAGAGAGCGAGAGACAGAGAGCGAGAGACAGAGAGCGAGGCACAGAGAGCGAGAGACAGAGAGCGAGAGACAGAGAGCGAGAGAGAGAGACAGAGAGACAGAGAGAGAGGCACAGAGAGCGAGAGAGAGAGAGCGAGAGAGAGAGACAGAGAGACAGAGAGAGAGGCACAGAGAGCGAGAGAGAGAGAGCGAGAGAGAGAGACAGAGAGACAGAGAGAGAGGCACAGAGAGCGAGAGACAGAGAGCGAGAGAGAGAGAGCGAGAGAGAGAGAGCGAGAGACAGAGAGAGAGAGGCACAGAGAGCGAGAGACAGAGAGCGAGAGACAGAGTGCGAGAGACAGAGAGCGAGAGAGAGAGCGAGAGAGAGAGAGCGAGAGAGAGAGAGAGAGAGACAGAGAGCGAGAGACAGAGAGCGAGAGACAGAGAGCGAGAGACAGAGAGCGAGAGACAGAGAGCGAGAGACAGAGAGCGAGAGTCAGAGAGCGAGAGACAGAGAGCGAGAGACAGAGAGCGAGACACAGAGAGAGAGAGACAGAGAGCGAGAGACAGAGAGCGAGAGACAGAGAGCGAGAGACAGAGAGAGAGGCACAGAGAGAGAGGCACAGAGAGAGAGAGACAGAGAGCGAGAGACAGAGAGCGAGAGACAGAGAGCGAGAGACAGAGAGCGAGAGACAGAGAGCGAGACACAGAGAGCGAGACACAGAGAGCGAGAGACAGAGAGCGAGAGACAGAGAGCGAGAGACAGAGAGCGAGAGACAGAGAGAGAGAGACAGAGAGAGAGGCACAGAGAGCGAGAGAGAGAGAGAGAGAGCGAGAGAGAGAGAGCGAGAGACAGAGAGCAAGAGACAGAGAGAGAGGCACAGAGAGCGAGAGAGAGAGAGCGAGAGAGAGAGAGCGAGGCACAGAGAGCGAGAGACAGAGAGCGAGAGAGGGAGAGCGTGACACAGAGAGCGAGAGAGGGAGAGCGTGACATAGAGAGCGAGAGAGGGAGAGCGAGACACAGAGAGCGAGAGACAGAGAGAGGCACAGAGAGAGAGAGAGGCACAGAGAGCGAGAGAGAGACAGAGAGCGCGAGACAGAGAGACAGAGAGAGAGAGGCACAGAGAGCGAGACAGAGAGACAGAGAGAGAGAGACAGAGAGAGAGAGAGAGAGAGAATGAGTCAGAGAGAGAGAGAGAGGGAGAGAGAGACAAAGAGAGAAAGAGAGAGACAGAGAGAAAGGGAAGGAGAAAGGATAACCTGGTAATTGGCAAAAGAATTTTTGGTGTGCAATAAATGCCTTGCCATCATCCTGTGAATGAATTTTAAAAAGAAGCCAGAGGGGGAGATGGGGAGAATGTGTTTACGCAGCGAGTTGTTGTGATCGGGAACGCGCTGCCTGAAAGGGCGGTGGGAGCAGATTCAATAGTGACTTTCAAACCGGGAATTGGGTAAATACTGGAAGGGGAGATGTTATGTATGTAAACATTGTAACTGTGTAAGACTTGCCACCAGAGGGCGCAACTGTTGGAGGCACTCTGGAGCTGTATTAAAGAGACTAAGGTCACATCAGTTTTAGCTCACAGTACTCAGTCTCGTGGAGTGATTCCATACTTAACAGGAGAAATGTGCCGGGCTGTGGGGAAAGAGCGGGGAGTGGGACTGATGGGATCGCTCTGTCACAGAGCCGGCACAGGCTCGATGGGCCCAATGGCCTCCAGTGCTGGGAGATTCTGGGATTGTAAGATAGAGCGGTGAGTGAGAGAGATGAGCCGCAGAGATTGCTAGATACGTACAATGTGATTTTGAGACTTCTGCGTCTGTCAGGCGTAGTGACCCGTGTGGAAAGTGCGAGCCGATGATTGGTAGATAAAGTCCATCACTCAGTCACCTTATTACGATGAAGGGGAAAGATTTGCCGGGCTGTGGGGAAAGAGCGGGGAGTGGGACTGATGGGATCGCTCTGTCACAGAGCCGGCACAGGCTCGATGGGCCCAGTGGCCTCCTGTCCGATTCTATAATAGTGTTCGTGCATTGCAAGCAAAGTGCTGACAACCCTGTGGTTGATCAATAGATTCACTCGTATTGATATTTGATTTGTTTTTCCTGCCATTTTAATAAATTGAAAAGCATTTGGTAATAAGATTGGAGATGATGTTTGGGGCGAGGAACCATCTGTAATTTACTGGGTCAGTAACCAAGGTTAATTACAGCTTCTCTTTGACAATGAAACTAAAAGGAGATTGGGCTCAAAATCCTTTCTCCGGTGGGGAGATGCTGTGACAAATCAAACTGCAATCAGTGTATCTTGGTGCTTTCAACAATTTGCACTAATATGTCTGACTTCATTACTATGCACGGATATAATCAGGAAGCGGCCAGAAGGCACATCTGCTCTTCCTGCAACAATCCCCAGCAGTCACCCAAAGTAACACTATTCATGGCTCTCGATGGGCCAGCATCCAAGCCCATCTTATAACCGCCATGCCCATTTCATCGCTGTGATTCCTTGTGTGGCGACAGACAATTCATCTTATTAATAAACCCCTGGTTAGGCCCATGCTAGTGTATTGTGGCCAATTCTGGGCCCCGCACTATAGGAAGGCTGTGAAGGCCCTGGAGAGGGTGCAGAGGGGATATTGAGCAGAATGGTTCCAGGGCTGAGGGCCTTCAGTGACGGGGAGAGACTGGAGAAGCTGGGGTTCTCTCAGAGCAGAGAGGGTTAAGAGGAGATTTAATTGAGATGTTCAAAATCATGTGGGTTTTGAAGTAAATAAGGAGACACTGTTCCCCGGGGTAGGAGGGCCGGTAACCAGAGGGACACAGATTGACGATAATCGGCGATGGAACCAGAGGGGGAGATGGGGAGAATGTGTTTACGCAGCGAGTTTTAATAGAGCACGCAATTTGTTATGCTCCAACAATCTGTTAACGCTGTATGACCCATGTAAGAAACTTGTGTTAACGTGCGATGCGTCGTCCTATGGTGTCGGGTGTGTGTTGCAGCATGTCAATGCCAAGGGTCAGTTACAGCCGGTAGCTTATGCCTCCAGGAGTCTGTCCCAGGCAGAAAGGGGCTACGGGATAGTAGAAAAGGAGGCGCTCGCATGTGTATATGCGGTAAAGAAAATGCACCAGTACCTATTTGGCAGGAAATTTGAACTGGAGACAGATCACAAACCCCTAACGTCCCTTTTGGCCATAAATGCAAACACATCGGCCCGCATACGGAGATGGGCACTCACGTTAGCTGCCTATGACTACACAATTCGGCACAGACCGGGCACCGAAAACTGCGCCAATGCACTCAGCAGGCTCCCACTAGCCACCACTGAGGGGGCAACTGAGCATGCTGCTGAGATGGTCATGGCTGTTGAAGCTTTCGGAAGCGAAGGCTCACCCGTGACAGCCCGTCAGATTAAAGTCTGGACAAATAGAGACCCGCTATTGTCTCTAGTCAAGAAATGTGTCCTGAATGGGGACTGGGTAGCCACGTACAGGGCATGCCCTGAGGAATTTAAACCATTTCACAGGCGCAGGGATGAACTCTCGATTCAGGCCAATTGCCTACTGTGGGAAAACCGCGTAGTCATGCCCCAGATGGGCAGAAAGGTGTTCATCAGAGAACTCCACAATGAGCACCCGGGCATTGTCATGATGAAGGCAATTGCCAGGTCACACGTTTGGTGGCCAGGGATAGACGCAGATCTGGAACTTTGTGTTCGCAGGTGCAACACGTGTGCCCAGCTGGGCAATGCACCCAGGGAAGCCCCCCTTAGCCCCTGGCCATGGCCCACCAAGCCTTGGTCACGCATCCATGTGGACTATGCAGGTCCTTTCATGGGGAAAATGTTTTTGGTTGTAGTAGACGCCTACTCCAAATGGATCGAGTGTGACATTTTAAATTCAAGCACATCCTCTGCCACGGTAGAAAGTCTACGGGCAATGTTCGCTGCCCACAGTCTACCGGACGTCTTGGTCAGCGACAATGGCCCGTGCTTCACAAGCACTGAATTCCAGGACTTCATGGCAGGCAATGGAATTAACCATGTCAGAACGGCACCGTTCAAGCCGGCCTCAAACGGCCAGGCAGAACGAGCAGTGCAGATAATCAAACAGGGGATGCTCAGAATCCAAGGGGGTTCCCTACAAAGCCGCTTATCACGCCTCCTGTTGGCCTATAGATCCCGACCACACTCGCTCACAGGGGTTCCACCCGCAGAGCTACTAATGAAAAGGACGCTCAAAACCCGATTATCCCTTATACACCCCACCATGAAAGAAATTGTCGAGAGCAGGCGCCAGTCACAATATCACTACCATGACAGGAATGCGAGGGCGCGAGGTATTGATGTAAATGATCCTGTTTTTGTCCTCAACTACGCTGCAGGGCCCAAATGGCTTGCAGGCACTGTGATTGCCAAAGAGGGAAATAGGATTTTGGTAGTTAAACTTACCAATGGACAAATCTGCCGCAAACATGTGGATCAAACTAAAAGGAGGTTCAGCAACCCCATAGAAGAAGCAGAGGAAGAACACAATATAGAGTTCACTCCACCACAGGTGACCGAACACCGGAACCAAAGGGAGGAGAGCCCAGTCACTGTGGGCAGTCCGGACAGGCCTGAGGCACCGCAAACAGCAGACACTCAGGCCAGCGCCCAACAACCGGAGCCCCAACTCAGGCGCTCTACAAGGGAGCGTAAACCACCAGAGAGACTCAACCTGTGATCTCAATAAGATTTTGGGGGGGGAGGTGATGTCATGTATTCAACCAGCATTGTAACCCATGTATAAACTGACCTAAGTTGTACACCGTGAGAACACTGACCACTAGGTGGGAGACACTCCTAACCTGGACCTTCAGGTATAAAAGGGGAAGCTCCACCCACCTTCATCACTTGAGTGCTAAGGAATAAAGGACAGGTCACAGACTGACCTTCTCTCAAGCATGAGCCTCGTGTGCATTTATACTGTGTAGTAAGGACGTATCAATCAGGAACGCGCTGCCTGAAAGGGCGGTGGGAGCAGATTCAATAGTAACTTTCAAACGGGGAATTGGATAAATACTGGAAGGGGAAAGATTTGCCGGGCTGTGGGGAAAGAGCGGGGAGTGAGACTGATAGGATCGCTCTGTCACAGAGCCGGCACAGGCTCGATGGGCCCAATGGCCTCCTGTGCTGGGAGATTCTGAGATTAATTATGGGTTTATTTTGTACACGAGGGTTTATTGCATTCTGTTCTGCTGTCTCTCGAAATCATCGTGTTTCAGATTGTGTGATTACTAATGCGACAATTAATAACTCTGTTTTCTCTCTATTTTTCCCCTTTTTCCCAACTGCTTCTAGGGCCTCCCAGGACCCCCAGGTGAGAAGGGAGAGACCGGCGATGTTGGTGCCATGGTAAGTCAGCTTTCCGCACTGAAACTACAAGCTTTCAGGCAACCTACATCAAACTTCTGCCCCTCTCGGTGCTCGATAAAGTAAACTCCAGCTCCCATTAACATCATGCCCCATCCCGGGGTCACAGAGTGACCAAACTGCTCTTGGCCAATCGGATCACATCCCGGGGTCACAGAGCGACTGAACTCTGCTCTTGGCCAATCAGATCACATCTCGGGGTCACAGAGTGACAGAACTCTGCTCTCGGCCAATCGGATCACAGCCTGGGGTCACAAAGTGACCGAACTCTGCTCTCAGCCAATCGGATCACATCCCGGGGTCACAAAGTGACCGAACTCCACTCTCAGCCAATCGGATCACATCCCGGGGTCACAGAGCGACTGAACTCTGCTCTTGGCCAATCAGATCACATTTCGGGGTCACAGAGTGACAGAACTCTGCTCTCGGCCAATCGGACCACAGCCTGGGGTCACAAAGTGACCGAACTCTGCTCTCAGCCAATCGGATCACATCCCGGGGTCACAAAGTGACCGAACTCCACTCTCAGCCAATCGGGTCACATCCCGGGGTCAATGCGTTTTGAACTTTGATCTCGGCCAATCGGATCAATGGAAGCCGGGTCATCAGTGGCGATGAGTTTCTGGCTTAAATGAACTTGATGTTTTTCTCATTAATGGAATCGATCGGGAAAAATATCGGAGAAATTCCAGAAACTGTCAGCATTGTGGCTTGTAGATGAAATCCTCCTGCTGTCACTGAGGATCCTCCAGTATGGAGGAAGTGCATCCGGGAGGGCGCTGAGCACCTCGAGTCTCGTCGCCGAGAGCATGCAGAAACCAAGCGCAGGCAGCGGAAGGAGCGTGCGGCAAACCAGTCCCACCCTCCCCTTCCCTCAACCACTGTCTGTCCCACCTGTGACAGGGACTGTGGCTCTCATATTGGACTGTTTAGCCACCTGAGGACTCACTTCAGGAGTGGAAGCAAGTCTTCCTCGATTCCGAGGGACTGCCTATGATGATGATGATGAGTATCCCAGCATTCCCCTGGGGTCACCGATTGGCTTGTCCTCCAGCATCCCAGCATTCCCCTAGCGTCACTGATTGGCTTGTCCTCCAGTATCCCAGCATTCCCCTGGGGTCACCGATTGGCTTGTCCTCCAGTATCCCAGCATTCCCCTGCGGTCACCGATTGGCTTGTCCTCCAGTATCCCAGCATTCCCCTGGCGTCACTGATTGGCTTGTCCTCCAATATCCAGTACACAAAAAAGGAAGAGAGTGGCTAAAGTAAATGTTGGTCCCTGGAGGATGAGATTGGGGAATTAATAATGGGGAACAGGGAAATGCCAGAGACGTTGAACAAATATTTTGTATCGGTCTTCACGGTAGAAGAAGCTAAAAACATCCCAATAGTGGATAATCAAGGGGCGATAGGGAGGGAGGAACTTAATACAATCATTATCACGAAAGAAGTAGTACTCAGTAAAATAATGGGACTAAAGGTGGACAAGTCCCCTGGACCTGATGGTTACATCCTAGGGTCTTAAAAGAAGTGACTGCAGAGATAGTGGATGTATTGGTTGTAATCTACCAAAATTCCCTGGATTCTGGGGAGGTCCCAGCAGATTGGAAAACTGCAAATGTAACGCCCCTATATAAAAAAGGAGGCAGACAGAAAGCAGGAAACTATAGACCAGTTAGTCTAACATCTGTGGTTGGGAAAATGCTGGAGTCCATTATTAAGGAAGCAGTAGCAGGACATTTGGAAAAGCATAATTCAATCAAGCAGAGTCAGCATGGTTTTATGAAAGGGAAAATCATGTTTGATAAATTTGCTGGAGTTCTTTGAGGATGTAACGAACAGGATGGATAAGGGGAATCAGTGGATGTGGTGTATTTAGATTTCCAGAAGGCATTCGATAAGGTACCACATAAAAGGTTACTGCACAAGATAAAAACTCACGGGGTGGGGGTAATATATTAGCATGGATAGAGGATTGGCTAACAAACAGAAAACAGAGAGTCGGGATAAATGTGCCATTTTCCGGTTGGCAATCAGTAACTAGTGGAGTGCCACAGGGATCAGTGCTGGGACCTCAACTATTTACAATCTATATTAATGACTTGGATGAAGGGACCGAGTGTAATGTAGCCAAGTTTGCTGATGATACAAAGATGGGTGGGAAAGAAAATTGTGAGGAGGACACAAAAAATCTACAAAGGGATATAGACAGACTAAGTGAGTGGGCAAACATTTGGCAGATGGAATATAATAATGTGAGGTTATTCACTTTGGCAGAAGAAAATATAAAAGCAAATTATAATTTAAATGGAGAAAAATTGCAAAGTGCTGCAGTACAGCGGGACCTGGGGGTCCTTGTGCATCAAACACAAAAGTTAGTATGCAGGTACAGCAAGTGATCAGGAAGGCAAATGGAATATTGGCCTTTATTGCAAGGGGGATGGAGTATAAAAGCAGAGAAGTCCTGCTACAACTGTACAGGGTATTGGTGAGGCCACACCTGGAGTACTGTGTACAGTTTTGGTCAAAAATTTAAGGAAAGATATACTTGCATTGAAGGCTGTTCAGAGAAGGTTCACTCGGTTGATTCCGGAGATGAGGGGGTTGACTTATGAGGAAAGGTTGAGTAGGTTGGGCCTATATACATTGGAGTTCAGAAGAATGAGAGGTGATCTTATCGAAACGTATAAGATAATGAGGGGGCTCAACAAGGTGGATGCAGAGAAGATATTTCCACTCATAGGGGAAACTAAAACTAGGGGACATAGTCTCAGAATAAGGGGCCGCCCATTTAAAACTGAGATGAGGAGGAATTTCTTCTCTCAGAGGGTTGTAAATCTGTGGAATTCTCTGCCCCAGGGAGCTGTGGAGGCTGGGACATTGAATATATTTAAGGTGGAGATAGACAGATTTTTGAGCGATAAGGGAGTGAAGGGTATCGGGAAGTGGAGCTGAGTCCATGATCGGATCAGCCATGATCTTATTGAATGGCGGAGCAGGCTCGAGGGGCCAAATGGCCGACTCCTGCTCCTATTTCTTATGTTTTTATCGCAGCATTTCCCATTAGGCGCCCCATGTATGAGTAATGTTGGTAGTTCAGTGACACGGTAACTACACAAACTCTTTATTCAATGCCGGTCTCTGGTAATTAGTTACTGCGATCACAGAATCTGGGTAATAATGCCTTCAACGATCTTCTTCCACCCAGGGACCTCCAGGACCCCCAGGCCCACGAGGACCCCAGGGCCCCAGCGGAGCTGATGTAAGTACAAACCAAACAAAGCTTTCAAGCGCTGTGTGTGATAAACCTTCCCGGGTAACTCTCCACATTGTGTGTGTGTTTTGCAGGGGGCTCAAGGTCCGTCGGGTGCGATCGGCTCACCTGGTGGTGTCGGTGAGAAGGTGAGATACTCTCCCAGTCCTCCTTTCGGTCTTTGCGTTCGCTGCAGCTCAATGTCTTGTAGTCCACGACTAAAATAATGTTACACCCCCGACCACACTCACCATCGCAGATCCTCTCCCCAAACAGAGAGGGGTACGTGTTCACAAATCATTGAAAGTAGCCACACAGGTTAATAGGGCCATAAAAAGCAAACAGGATTCATTTCTAGAGAGATAGAATTGAAAAGCCGAGATATGATGTTAAACATGTATAGAATCTTGGTTAGACCACACTGGGAGCACTGTGCGCAGTTCTGCTCTCATAGACCTGGGTTAGACCACACTTGGAGCACTGTGCACAGTTCTGGTCTCCATATACCTGGGTTAGACCACACTGGGAGCACCGTGTACAGTTCTGGTCTCCATATACCTGGGTTAGATCACACTTGGAGCACTGTGCACAGTTCTGGTCTCCATATACCTGGGTTAGACCACACTTGGAGCACTGTGCACAGTTCTGGTCTCCATATACCTGGGTTAGACAACACTGGGAGCAGTGTACACAGTTCTGGTCTCCATATACCTGGGTTAGATCACACTTGGAGCACCGTGTACAGTTCTGGTCTCCATATACCTGGGTTAGATCACACTGGGAGCACTGTGCACAGTTCTGGTCACCATATACCTGGGTTAGACCACATTGGGAGCACTGTGTACAGTTCTGGTCTCCATATACCTGGGTTAGATCACACTGGGAGCACTGTACACAGTTCTGGTCTCCATATACCTGGGTTAGATCACACTTGGAGCACCGTGTACAGTTCTGGTCTCCATATACCTGGGTTAGACCACACTGGGAGCACCGTGCACAGTTCTGGTCACCATATTACCTGGGGCTCTTCCCTCGAGAATAAAGAAGGCTGAGGGGGAACCTGATCGAGGGCTTTAAGATTATGAAAGAGTAGACCTGGAGAAGATGTTTCCACTTGTTGGGGGACCGGAACACATGGTACACCAGTAGACAGAGTTAACTAGCTGCACCGTTTCCCAGTTGTGCTCCCACCAATCCCAGACTTGTCTCGATGTGTTTGAGCTCACTTCGCCGCAGTGTAATTATATTCAGACCAATCAGTGATGGACAGAGAGGGTTGGAAGGCAAGGAGTCAGATCGACATCACTCCTTCCAACATAGACGGGTCACCACCATCATTCCTGCGAGCAATCCGGATCGGGATCGCAATTGTTTGAGGATGGAGTGAATCGTGGAGTGAATTTACCCTCTCAGTATCCGCAGATTCACAAAGCTTTACAATAACAATTATTATTAACAATAATTAAGCATCACTGTGGGCAAACCCTTGTGAGCTTTAGCCGGTGAATCCAAACAGATTACCGTTTCGAGCTCAGTCAACGAGCTGAAGAAACCGGAATCAAGTCCCAAAGTAAGTGTCCCAGTGCCCACAGTCTTCTCGCCCACACCCCTCCTACCCGACAACCCCCCAGCTTCTGCAGCACCTGACACAGCTGTAAGGTCCATGCCATTGGAGCCATGCCGTGTGGGGGGTGTCGCGAGCTCGGGGGGAACAGGGGAATTTGGGCCTCTGGGTCCCAAAGCTCTCCCCCACTGGGGGCTTCCTCACCTCGTGTCTGGGTCTCTGGGAGTCTCATTGACGGAGATCGATCGCTGTGATTGGTCAACATTATCAGTGTGTGTTGGAGAATCACTGGAGACGGGTAATTCCCCCTTCCTTCAACAGGTGCTTCCAAATGCAGGATCGTGGGATTAACACTGGAAATGCTTTTTGCCCGTACTAAGATTATCTTTTTAATTTTGTTTTTTAAATTATTCCAACGCTCTCCTGACTGGTCTCTCGCCTTCCACCCTCCGGAAACTGGATCACATTCAGATCCCGTGTCCTAACTCACACCCAGTCCCACTGACCCATCACCCCCTGTGCTCACTGACCGTGTCCTAACTCACACCCAGTCCCATTCCCCCATCACCCCCTGTGCTCACTGACCGTGTCCTAACTCACACCCAGTCCCATTCCCCCATCACCCTCTGTGCTCACTGACCGTGTCCTAACTCACACCCAGTCCCACTGACCCATCACCCCCTGTGCTCACTGACCATGTCCTAACTCACACCCAGTCCCATTGACCCATCACCCCCTGTGCTCACTGACCATGTCCTAACTCACACCCAGTCCCATTGACCCATCACCCCCTGTGCTCTCTGACCGTGTCCTAACTCACACCCAGTCCCATTGACCCATCACCCCCTGTGCTCAGTGACCGTGTCCTAACTCACACCCAGTCCCATTGACCCATCACCCCCTGTGCTCACTGACCGTGTCCTAACTCACACCCAGCTCCATTGACCCATCACTCCCTGTGCTTACTGACCGTGTCCTAACTCACACCCAGTCCCATTGACCCATCACCCCCTGTGCTCACTGACCGTGTCCTAACTCACACCCAGTCCCATTGACCCATCACCCCCTATGCTCACTGACCGTGTCCTAACTCACACCCAGTCCCATTGACCCATCACCCCCTGTGCTCACTGACCGTGTCCTAACTCACACCCAGTCCCATTGACCCATCACCCCCTGTGCTCACTGACCGTGTCCTAACTCACACCCAGTCCCATTGACCCATCACCCCCTGTGCTCACTGACCATGTCCTAACTCACACCCAGTCCCATTGACCCATCACCCCCTGTGCTCACTGACCGTGTCCTAACTCACACCCAGTCCCATTGACCCATCACCCCCTGTGCTCAGTGACCTACATTGGCTCCCGCTCTGGCATCGCCTCGATTTAAAAATTCTCATCCTTGTTTTCAAATCCGTCTATGGCCTCGCCCCTCTCTATCTCTGTAACCTCCTCCAGCCCCACAACCCCCCGAGATCTCTACGCTCCTCCAATTCTGGCCATTTGAGCATCGCCCGATTTCCATCGCTCCCCTATCGCTGGTCGTGCCTTCAGCCGCCTGGGCCCCAGGATCTGGAACTCCTCCCTAAACCTCTCCCCCTCTCTATCTCTCTCTCTCTCCTTTAAGACGCTCCTTAAAACCTACCTCTTTGATTAAGCCTGTGCTAACATCTCTTTGTGTGTCTTGGTGTCAGACTCTCTGATTTACGCTCCTGTGAAGTGCTTTCGGAGGTTTTACTCGATACAGGCGCTATGTGAATGCCAAGTGTTGTTGCTGATTGATGTTGTTTTGTGTTGCCAGGGTGAGACGGGTGAAGCTGGTGATCCTGGTCCTCCAGGGGAGAGGGGCCGTTCGGTGAGTTACTGCACAACTAAACCTCACTGGGAAATAATCATTGACGCATCGAGTGTTCCTGTGTGGAATGTACTTCACTTTCACACTGGCCGCTGCCTGCTCACAGAAATGTAGACTACAATTAATCAGGAAGCTGTCAGTCCGACTGACCCAGAGAGGTTTGACATCATTCTCCCGCTCCAGCACCAAAGGCTCATTGCCGTTCCTTCCCTGTTGAATTTTCTGGATGTTTTTGATGATTAGAGAATGGAATACCCTGGCCTTCACCAGAATATCACTTGCACACAAACTCTCTGTCCCCGTGTCTCAGCTAAGCATCTGTACAATTTGAGTGCAGCTCAGCCCTGACGTCGAAAGCCCATGGGATTGGAGGGCAGTGGCAGTGAGGATATAATACTGTCAGAGTCAGAAAGCAGAGAGGAGCGTGAACAGATCTTTGTCAGACAGGAGGGAAGGTTACAGTGATGACCCCAGGGCTCAGTGCTGGGACCACTGCTCGTGTTGATATATATCAATGACCTGGACTTGGGTGGACAGTGCATCATTTTAAAGTCTTCAGATGACACGAAACTCAGAAATGTCGTTAACATTGAGGAAGACACGTGATAGCTGAAGTTTAACGCAGAGATGTGCGACGTGATTCATTTTGGTAGGAAGACTGAGGAGAGACAATATAAATTAAGGGTACAGTGCTAAAGGGGGTTCATGAACAGTGAGACCCGGGGGTATGTGTAAACAAATCACTGAAGGTGGCAGGGCAGGTTGAGAAAGCGGTTAAAAAAGCTTACGGGATCCTGGGCTTCATAAATAGAGGCATAGAGTACAAAAGCAAGGAGATTATGCTAAACCTTTATAAAACACTGGTTAGGTCCCTGCTGGAGTATTGTGTCCAATTCTGGGCCCTGCACTTTAGGAAGGATGTGAAGGCCTTAGAGAGAGTGCGGAGGTGATTTAATACAATGGTTCCAGGCATGAAGGAAAAATGTACAGGTCTGTGGGGAGCGAGCAGGGGGGAGTGTATAATTGGATCGCGCTGTCACAGACGCAGTGGGCCCAATGGCCTCCTGTGCTGTGAGATTCTGTGATGAACAGAGAAAGGAAGAGTTATAACCCAGTCTGACCTCAGAAGATCACTTACACACAAACTGTCGGTCCCACTTTGTCAGCTCAATCTTCTGAACGATTCGAGTGCTGTTACCTTACTGCATTAAGATGCATAGCTCACAATGCACAATGGAAGCAGGGTTGCCAGGAGCAGGGTCTTAGCCAAGAGCCAGAGGCAATCGGACCAGGAACTGGATAGTTGTTTCCACTGCCAGAAGCTGTGAGTTGCTCACTCCGATTAGTGGGGGGAGAGCCAGAATAATACAATGAGAACAAACGCTGAAACCTGTTGGAGATTGTTCCGGAAAGGGTTGGAAGATGTAAAGCAGCAAATTGCTGTGCGTCGATGATTATTATCTGCATTAGACAGTTCTCTGATCCATCTTTCAACGGAGGTTTTTTTTTAACCATCATCAAATCTCACGGTACAGGAGGAGGCCATTCGGCCCATCGTCCTATGCCAGCTCGGTGACAGAACGATCCGACCACTCACCATTCCAGGATCATTCTGGAATGCAGATAACCGCTGGCCACTCATCCTTACTGCTAACCATCTCCTTAAACCCCTCTCCCCTCCCTCCACCCTCACCTCCAACAGCAAGTGCGAGGAGCTCGTGGACTTCTTTGTCTCACAGATTGAGACCCTCCGACCCGCTGTCACTGCCAGCTCCCGACCTTCCCCAAGCCCATCGGACCAAACTCCCTCTGAGGCTCCCCCCTGCCCGAGCTCTGACCTCGCGTCTCTCTCCAGTTTCTCTCCGATCTCGCCTCATGACCTTTCCGAGCACATCCTGCCCATGAGACCCACTTCCTGCTCCCTTGACCCTATTCCCAGCAAACTGCTGGCCATCCAACTTCCTTTCCTGGCCCCCATGTTAGCCGACATTGTTAACGGTTCTCTCTCCTCAGGTACCGTGCCCCTCTCCCTCAAATCTGCCGTCATCACCCCTCTCCTCAAAATAGCAAGCCTCAACCCCTCCGTCCTTGCAAACTACCGCCCCATCTCCAGCCTCCCTTCCCTCGCCAAAGTCCCTGAACGTGTTGTGGCCTTCTAAATCCATGCCCATTTTCCCACAATTCCATGTTTGAATCCGTCCAATCTGGTTACCGACCCTGCCACAGTCCCGAAACAGCTCTCAACAAAATCAGAAATTATATCATTTGTGAGTGTGACAAACGCAAGCTATTCCTCCTCGTCCTCCTGGACCTGTCTGCAGCCTCTGACATGGTCGACCACTCCATCCTCCTCCAACACCTCTCCACCCTCGTCCAGCTGGGTGGGACTGCACTCGCCTGGTTCCATCCTCCTCCAACACCTCTCCACCCTCGTCCAGCTGGGTGGGACTGCACTCGCCTGGTTCCATCCTCCAACACCTCTCCACCCTCGTCCAGCTGGGTGGGACTGCACTCGCCTGGTTCCATCCTCCTCCAACACCTCTCCACCATGGTCCAGCTGGGTGGGACTGCACTCGCCTGGTTCCATCCTCCTCCAACACCTCTCCACCATGGTCCAGCTGGGTGGGACTGCACTCACCTGGTTCCATCCTCCAACACCTCTCCACCCTCGTCCAGCTGGGTGGGACTGCACTCGCCTGGTTCCATCCTCCAACACCTCTCCACCCTCGTCCAGCTGGGTGGGACTGCACTCGCCTGGTTCCATCCTCCTCCAACACCTCTCCACCATGGTCCAGCTGGGTGGGACTGCACTCGGCTGGTTCCATCCTCCAACACCTCTCCACCATGGTCCAGCTGGGTGGGACTGCACTCGCCTGGTTCCATCCTCCAACACCTCTCCACCATGGTCCAGCTGGGTGGGACTGCACTCGCCTGGTTCCATCCTCCAACACCTCTCCACCATGGTCCAGCTGGGTGGGACTGCACTCGCCTGGTTCCATCCTCCAACACCTCTCCACCATGGTCCAGCTGGGTGGGACTGCACTCGCCTGGTTCCTCCTCCAACACCTCTCCACCATGGTCCAGCTGGGTGGGACTGCACTCGCCTGGTTCCATTCTTATCCATCTCATCGTAGTCAGAGAATCCCCTGCAACAGCTTCTCTTCCCCCCCCCCCCCATCGTTACCTCTGGTGTCCCCCATGTACAGTAGACATCTCAAATCGCTGGAGAAATACCACCAAAGAAATACCACCAACGATGTCTCCGCAAGATCCTACAAATCCCCTGGGAGGACAGACGCACCAACATTGGCGTCCTCGACAAGGCCAACATCCCCAGCATTGAAGCACTGACCACACTTGATCAGCTCTGCTGGGTGGGCCACATTGTCCACATGCCCGACACAAGTGAGCCCAAGGTGGACAGAGGAAACGTTACAGGGACACCCTCAAAGCCTCCCTGATAAAGTGTAACATCCCCACTGACACCTGGGAGTCCCTGGCCAAAGACCGCCCTAAGTGGAGGAAGTGCATCGGGGAGGGAGCTGAGCACCTCGAGTCTCATCGCCGAGAACATGCAGAAACCAAGCGCAGGCAGCGGAAGGAGCGTGCGGCAAACCAGTCCCACCCTCCCCTTCCCTCAACCACTGTCTGTCCCACCTGTGACAGGGACTGTGGCTCTCGTATTGGACTGTTCAGCCACCTGAGAACTCACTGTTAGAGTGGAAGCAAGTCTTCCTCGATTCCGAGGGACTGCCTATGGTGATGATGGTGATCCTTGGCCCCCTCCTATTTCTCATTTACACGTTGCCCCTTGGCGACATCTTCCGTAAACACAACGTTAGTTTCCACATGTACGCTGCCGACACCCAGCTCTACCTCACCCTCCACTTCTCTCCACCCCTCCACGCTCTCTAAATTGTCAGACTGCTTGTCCCACATCCAGTTCTGGATGGGCAGAAATTTTCTCCAATTAAATATTGGGAAGACTGAAGCCATTGTTTTGGGTCCCCCCCACAAACTCCGTTCCCCAGCCACCGACTCCATCCCTCTCTCCACCATCACCGCCCTTTCAGGCAGCATCAACCTCGGGGTCATATCTGACCCTGAAATGAGCTGTCGACCACTTACCTGCAGCATAACTAAGACCGCCTATTTCCACCTCTGTACCATCGCCCGTCTCCGCCCCTGCCTCAGCTCATCCGCTGCTGAAACCCTCATCCATGCCTTTGTTACCTCGAGACCTGACTACTCCAACACACTCCTGGCTGGCCTCCCACATTCTACCCCAGGTAAACTAGAGGTGATTCAAAACTCGGCTGCCCCGTGTCCTAACTCACACTAAAGTCCCACTCATCCATCGCCCCTGTGCTCGCTGCCCCGTGTCCTAACTCGCACTAAAGTCCCACTCACCCATCGCCCCTGTGCTCGCTGCCCCGTGTCCTAACACGCACCCAGTTCCACTCAACCATCACCCCCTGTGCTCGCTGTCCCGTGTCCTAACTCGCATTAAAGTCCCACTCACCCATCACCCCCTGTGCTCACTGCCCCGTGTCCTAACTCGCACTAAAGTCCCACTCACCCATCACCCCCTGTGCTCACTGCCCCGTGTCCTAACTCGCACCCAGTCCCGCTCACCCATCGCCCCCTGTGCTCGCTGCCCCGTGTCCTAACTCGCACTAAAGTCCCACTCACCCATCACCCCCTGTGCTCGCTGCCCCGTGTCCTAACTCGCACCCAGTCCCGCTCACCCATCGCCCCTGTGCTCGCTGATCTACATTGGCTCCCGGTTAAGCAACGCTAAGATTTCAAAATTCTCATCCTTGTTTTCAAATCCCTCCCTGGCCTCGCCCCCTCCCTATCTCTGTAATCTCCTCCAGCCCCACAACCCCCCCAAGATGTCTGTGCTCCTCTAATTCTGTCCTCCTGACCATCACTGATTATAATCGCTCCACCATCGGTGGCCGTGCCTTCTGTTGCCTGGGCCCCAAGCTCTGGAACTCCCTCCCTAAACCTCTCCGCCTCTCTTTCCTCCTTCAAGACGCTCCTTAAAACGTCCCTCTTTAACCAAGCTTTTGGTCACCTGCCATAATTTCTTTTTATGTTGGCTCAGTGTCAAATTTTTGTTTTGTCTTAAAACACTCTGTGAAGCACCTTGGGACCTGTTACTACATTAAAGCTGCTATATAAATATAAGTTGTTATTGTCCCGCTCTTTCCCCACAGCCCGGCTAATCTTTCCCCTTCCAGTATTTACCCAATTCCCGGTTTGAAAGTTACTATTGAATCTGCTCCCACCGCCCTTTCAGGCAGCGCGTTCCCGATCACAACAACTCGCTGCGTAAACACATTCTCCCCATCTCCCCCTCTGGTTCCATCGCCGATTATCGTCAATCTGTGTCCCTCTGGTTACCGGCCCTCCTGCCCCGGGGAACAGGTTCTCCTGATTTACTTCAAAATCGCTCATGATTTTAAACACCTCGATTAAATCTCCCCTTAACCTTCTCCGCTCTGGGAACAATCCCAGCTTCTCCAGTCTCTCCACAACCTGAGAACAAATTAAAAAACTTCAAACTCACTCATAGAAGAAATACCCACATTTTCTTTGAAATTCCCTCCACCACCTCCAACACTCACTCCCTCCACCACCTCCAACACTCACTCCCTCCACCACCTCCAACACTCACTCCCTCCACCACCTCCAACACTCACTCCCTCCACCACCGGCGCCCCCTGGCTGCAGTGTGCACCATCTACAAGATGCACTGCAGCAACTCGCCAAGGCTTCTTCGGCAGCACCTCCCAAACCCGCGACCTCTACCCCCTAGAAGGACAAGGGCAGCAGGTGCATGGGAACACCACCACCTCCACGTTCCCCTCCCAGTCACACACCATCCCGACTGGGAAATATATCGGCCGTTCCTTCATCGTCGCTGGGTCACAATCCTGGAACTCCCTCCCTAACAGCACTGTGGGAGCACCTTCACCACACGGACTGCAGCGGTTCAAGAAGGCGGCTCACCACCACCTTCTCAAGGGGCAATTAGGGATGGGCAATAAATGCCGGCCTTGCCAGATACACCCACATCCCAGGAACGAATAAATGAAGGTTGATTAGTTTGCAAATGAATAAAACAAAACGATGAACTAATCAAACCCATTTTTATTATAGAAATTGTTTCTTCACCATACAATTATTGCACACATTTATTTGAATGGGAGTGTGTGTCAGACACAATTATCGAACATGTCTAAATTACAGAGACAATTCTTGTGTTATTTTATTTTGTGGAACATGAGTAACAATGGAAGCAAATGGCAGCAGGAACCAAACTGGCAGCAATTATCGTGGGGAGCTTTTGAGTCAGCCATACGTTGACAGTTTTATGTTGCAGCTGGACACAGCTCGGGTCAGACCCCGTGTGGACCCTGCGTCCAGTCCTGGGCCCCGCCCCTCGAGGAGCGGTGTGGAGGCCTTGGCAAGCGGCTGCCAGCGAGCAGCGTGGAGGCCCCGGGGAGAGACGTGGGGGCCTCGGGGAGCAGGACCTCGAGGAGCAGGACCTCGGGGAGCAGGGCCTCGGGGAGCAGGGCCTCGGGGAGCAGGACCTCGGGGAGCAGGGCCTCGGGGAGCAGGACCTCGGGGAGCAGGGCCTCGGGGAGCAGGGCCTCGGGGAGCAGGGCCTCGGGGAGCAGGGCCTCGGGGAGCAGTGTGGGGACCTCGGGGAGCAGGGCCTCGGAGAGTGGTATGGAGGCCTCGGGGAGCAGGGCCTTGGAGAGCAGTGTGGGGACCTCGGGGAGCAGTGTGGAGACCTCGGGGAGCAGTGTGGGGACCTCGGGGAGCAGTGTGGAGACCTCGGGGAGCAGTGTGGAGACCTCGGGGAGCAGTGTGGGGACCTCGGGGAGCAGGGCCTCGGGGAGCAGTGTGGTGACCTCGGGGAGCAGTGTGGGGACCTCGGGGAGCAGTGTGGGGACCTCGGGGAGCAGTGTGGAGACCTCGGGGAGCAGTGTGGGGACCTCGGGGAGCAGTGTGGGGACCTCGGGGAGCAGTGTGGGGACCTCGGGGAGCAGTGTGGGGACCTCGGGGAGCAAGGCCTCGGGGAGCAGTGTGGGGACCTCGGGGAGCAGGGCCTCGGGGAGCAGTGTGGGGACCTCGGGGAGCAGGGCCTCGGAGAGTGGTATGGAGGCCTTGGGGAACAGGGCCTTGGGTAGCAGTGTGGAGGCCTCGGGGAGCAGGGCCTTGGGGAGCAGTGTGGGGACCTCGGGGAGCAGGGCCTCGGGGAGCAGTGTGGGGACCTCGGGGAGCAGGGCCTCGGGGAGCAGTGTGGTGACCTCGGGGAGCAGTGTGGTGACCTCGGGGAGCAGTGTGGGGACCTCGGGGAGCAGTGTGGGGACCTCGGGGAGCAGTGTGGTGACCTCGGGGAGCAGTGTGGTGACCTCGGGGAGCAGTGTGGGGACCTCGGGGAGCAGTGTGGGGACCTCGGGGAGCAGGGCCTCGGAGAGTGGTATGGAGGCCTCGGGGAACAGGGCCTTGGGGAGCAGTGTGGGGACCTCGGGGAGCAGGGCCTCGGGGAGCAGTGTGGGGACCTCGGGGAGCAGGGCCTTGGGGAGCAGGGCCTCGGGGAGCAGTGTGGGGACCTCGGGGAGCAGTGTGGGGACCTCGGGGAGCAGGGCCTCGGGGAGCAGTGTGGGGACCTCGGGGAGCAGTGTGGGGACCTCGGGGAGCAGGGCCTCGGGGAGCAGTGTGGGGACCTCGGAGAGCAGGGCCTCGGGGAGCAGGGCCTTGGGGAGCAGTGTGGGGACCTTGGGGAGCAGGGCCTCGGGGAGCAGTGTGGGGACCTCGGGGAGCAGGGCCTCGGGGAGCAGTGTGGGGACCTCGGGGAGCAGTGTGGGGACCTCGGGGAGCAGGGCCTCGGGGAGCAGTGTGGGGACCTCGGGGAGCAGTGTGGGGACCTCGGGGAGCAGTGTGGGGACCTCGGAGAGCAGGGCCTCGGGGAGCAGGGTCTTGGGGAGCAGTGTGGGGACCTCGGGGAGCAGGGCCTCGGGGAGCAGTGTGGGGACCTCGGGGAGCAGGGCCTCAGGGAGCAGGGCCTTGGGGAGCAGGGCCTCGGGGAGCAGTGTGGGGACCTCGGGGAGCAGGGCCTCGGGGAGCAGGGCCTCGGGGAGCAGGGCCTCGGGGAGCAGTGTGGGGACCTCGGGGAGCAGGGCCCCGGGGAGCAGGGCCTCGGGGAGCAGTGTGGTGACCTCGGGGAGCAGTGTGGGGACCTCGGGGAGCAGGGCCTCGGGGAGCAGGGCCTCGGGGAGCAGTGTGGTGACCTCGGGGAGCAGTGTGGTGACCTCGGGGAGCAGTGTGGGGACCTCGGGGAGCAGGGCCTTGGGGAGCAGGGCCTCGGGGAGCAGGGCCCCGGGGAGCAGGGCCTCGGGGAGCAGTGTGGTGACCTCGGGGAGCAGGGCCTCGGGGAGCAGGGCCTCGGGGAGCAGGGCCTCGGAGAGTGGTATGGAGGCCTCGGGGAACAGGGCCTTGGGGAGCAGGGCCTCGGAGAGTGGTGTGGGGACCTCGGGGAGCAGGACCTCGGGGAGCAGTGTGGTGACCTCGGGGAGCAGGGCCTCGGGGAGCAGGGCCTCGGAGAGTGGTATGGAGGCCTCGGGGAGCAGGGCCTTGGGGAGCAGGGCCTTGGGGAGCAGTGTGGGGACCTCGGGGAGCAGGGCCTCGGGGAGCAGTGTGGGGACCTCGGGGAGCAGTGTGGGGACCTCGGGGAGCAGGGCCTCGGGGAGCAGTGTGGGGACCTCGGGGAGCAGTGTGGGGACCTCGGGGAGCAGGGCCTCGGGGAGCAGTGTGGGGACCTCGGAGAGCAGGGCCTCGGGGAGCAGGGTCTTGGGGAGCAGTGTGGGGACCTCGGGGAGCAGGGCCTCGGGGAGCAGTGTGGGGACCTCGGGGAGCAGTGTGGTGACCTCGGGGAGCAGTGTGGTGACCTCGGGGAGCAGTGTGGGGACCTCGGGGAGCAGTGTGGGGACCTCGGGGAGCAGTGTGGGGACCTCGGGGAGCAGTGTGGGGACCTCGGGGAGCAGTGTGGGGACCTCAGGGAGCAGTGTGGGGACCTCGGGGAGCAGGGCCTCGGAGAGTGGTATGGAGGCCTCGGGGAACAGGGCCTTGGGGAGCAGTGTGGGGACCTCGGGGAGCAGGGCCTCGGGGAGCAGTGTGGGGACCTCGGGGAGCAGGGCCTTGGGGAGCAGGGCCTCGGGGAGCAGTGTGGGGACCTCGGGGAGCAGTGTGGGGACCTCGGGGAGCAGGGCCTCGGGGAGCAGTGTGGGGACCTCGGGGAGCAGTGTGGGGACCTCGGGGAGCAGGGCCTCGGGGAGCAGTGTGGGGACCTCGGAGAGCAGGGCCTCGGGGAGCAGGGCCTTGGGGAGCAGTGTGGGGACCTCGGGGAGCAGGGCCTCGGGGAGCAGTGTGGGGACCTCGGGGAGCAGTGTGGGGACCTCGGGGAGCAGGGCCTCGGGGAGCAGTGTGGGGACCTCGGGGAGCAGTGTGGGGACCTCGGGGAGCAGGGCCTCGGGGAGCAGTGTGGGGACCTCGGAGAGCAGGGCCTCGGGGAGCAGGGTCTTGGGGAGCAGTGTGGGGACCTCGGGGAGCAGGGCCTCGGGGAGCAGTGTGGGGACCTCGGGGAGCAGGGCCTCAGGGAGCAGGGCCTTGGGGAGCAGGGCCTCGGGGAGCAGTGTGGGGACCTCGGGGAGCAGGGCCTCGGGGAGCAGGGCCTCGGGGAGCAGGGCCTCGGGGAGCAGTGTGGGGACCTCGGGGAGCAGGGCCCCGGGGAGCAGGGCCTCGGGGAGCAGTGTGGTGACCTCGGGGAGCAGTGTGGGGACCTCGGGGAGCAGGGCCTCGGGGAGCAGTGTGGTGACCTCGGGGAGCAGTGTGGTGACCTCGGGGAGCAGTGTGGGGACCTCGGGGAGCAGGGCCTCGGGGAGCAGGGCCTCGGGGAGCAGGGCCCCGGGGAGCAGGGCCTCGGGGAGCAGTGTGGTGACCTCGGGGAGCAGGGCCTCGGGGAGCAGGGCCTCGAGGAGCAGGGCCTCGGAGAGTGGTATGGAGGCCTCGGGGAACAGGGCCTTGGGGAGCAGGGCCTCGGAGAGTGGTGTGGGGACCTCGGGGAGCAGGACCTCGGGGAGCAGTGTGGTGACCTCGGGGAGCAGGGCCTCGGGGAGCAGGGCCTCGGAGAGTGGTATGGAGGCCTCGGGGAGCAGGGCCTTGGGGAGCAGTGTGGGGACCTCGGGGAGCAGGGCCTCGGGGAGCAGGGCCTCGGAGAGTGGTATGGAGGCCTCGGGGAGCAGGGCCTTGGGGAGCAGTGTGGGGACCTCGGGGAGCAGGGCCTCGGGGAGCAGGGCCTCGGAGAATGGTGTGGGGACCTCGGGGAGCAGGACCTCGGGGAGCAGTGTGGTGACCTCGGGGAGCAGGGCCTTGGGGAGCAGGGCCTCGGAGAGTGGTGTGGAGACCTCGGGGAGCAGGGCCTCGGGGAGCAGGGCCTCGGAGAGTGGTGTGGAGGCCTCGGGGAGCAGTGTGGGGACCTCAGGAAGCGGCGCGGAGGTGTACTACTTCAGGGAGCAGTATGAGCTGGTGCAGGAGGGCGACGGCAGTGAAGAGTGACGTCATCAAGGTCCGGGTCGGTGATTGGAGCGTGGGCAGGTACAGCAGGAGCGGCGAGGTCGGGGCGAAGGAGCGGCGAGAGTTCGGGGCCCAGGAGAGGCGTGAATTCCGGGCCCAGGAGAGGCGAGGGGCCCAGGGGCAGCACGGACCAGCCCACACTGCGATATGTGAGCGCACTGGGTCTGTGCAGCAGAGCAGGTCTCCAGTGGTCCTGGTTAACCCTTGCCACTGGACCAAGACCTCGCTCTGTCAAGCCCCGTGTGGTGGCTGGTGTACAACGGTCACCCCACGTTAAACAATCCACCCACAGGCATCTTCCACCCTTCAGGATGTACTTCGGGTCCTTCATTGAGACACCTGTGAACTCGTCCTTTATCGGTGTGGAAGCAAGTCATACTCACTTCGAGGGACTGCCTATGATGAAGATGATGATGACCGGGACATAAAGGGTTAAATCCCGAGGGCAGGCTGCACAGACTGGGCTTGTGTTCCCTCGAGTGCAGAACATTGAGGGTAGATAGAGAAACTATTCCCTCAGGTGGGGGAGTCCAGAACAAGGGGCAGGACCTTACAATGAGAGCCCGGCCGGTCAGGGTGATGTCAGGAAGCACTTCTTCACACAAAGGGTGATGGGAATCGGGAACTCTCTCCCCCAAGTCTGTGGATCCTGGGGGTCAATTGGAGCTTCCTATACTGAGATGGATCGAGTTTATTGGGTCGGGATATCGAGGGATATGGAGCCAAGGCAGGTAAATGGGTTTGAGATACACACCAGCGTCAATATGACCAATCTATATTAACGAGTTGGAAGAAGGGACTGAGTGTAATGTAGCCAAGTTTGCTGACGATACAAAGATGGGAGGAAAAGCAATGTGTGCAGAGGACACAAAAAATCTGCAAAAGGACATAGACAGGTTAAGTGAATGGGCAAAAATTTGACAGATGGAGTATAATGTTGGGAAGTGTGAGGTCATGCACTTTGACCGAAAAAATCAAAGAGCAAGTTATTATTTCAATGGAGAAAGATTGCAAAGTGCCGCAGTACAGCGGGACCTGGGGGTACTTGTGCATGAAACACAAAAGGTTAGTATGCAGGTACAGCAAGTGATCAGGAAGGCCAATGGTATCTTGGCCTTTATTGCAAAGGGATGGAGTATAAAAGCAGGGAAGTCTTGCTACAGTTATACAGGGTACTGGTGAGGCCACACCTGGAATACTGCGTGCAGTTTTGATTTCCATATTTACGAAAGGATATACTTGCTTTGGAGGCAGTTCAGAGAAGGTTCACTCGGTTGATTCCGGAGATGAGGGGGTTGACTTATGAGGAAAGGTTGAGTAGGTTGGGCCTCTACTTATTGGAATTCAGAAGAATGAGAGGTGATCTTATCGAAACGTATAAGATTATGAGGGGGCTTGACAAGGTGGATGCAGAGAGGATGTTTCCACTGAGGGGGGAGACTAGAACTAGAGGGCATGGTCTTAGAATAAGGGGCCGCCCATTTAAAACTGAGATGAGGAGAAATTTCTTCTCTCAGAGGGTTGTAAATCTGTGGAATTCACTGCCTCAGAGAGCTGTGGAGGCTGGGTCATTGAATAAATTTAAGACAGAAATAAACAGTTTCTTGAACAATAAGCGAATAAGGGGTTATGGGGAGCGGGCGGGGAAGTGGAGCTGAGTCCATGATCGGATCAGCCATGATCGTATTAAATGGCGGAGCAGGCTCGAGGGGCCGTATGGCCTACTCCTGCTCCTATTTCTTATGTTCTTAAGATCTAATTGAATGGGGGAATGGACTCGAGGGACTGAATGGTCTCCTGCTGTTCCTAATGTAACAGGCTCGAGGGGCTGAATGGTCTTCCCCAGTTCCTATGCCGATGTTGAATGTGCTCACGGTTTATTGCGTGTCTCTCTGTTGCAGGGCCCTAAAGGCGATTTTGGAGATAAGGGAGAAGCAGGACCTCCAGGGGCAGCAGGACCCGCTGGGCCCAAAGGGCCACCAGGGGACGATGGACCCAAAGGCAATCCGGTAGGTCAGAGTATTACATCACAGTTACCGGGGACCGGGGTGTGTCCAACTGCACAAACTCCCTCCCTCACTCACTATCTCACTCACTCCTTTACACACTCCCTCACTCACTCTCTTACTCACTCACTCACTCCCTCCCTCACTCACTATCTCACTCACTCCCTCACACACTATCTCACTCACTCCCTCACTCACTCCCTCACTCACTACCTCACTCACCACCTCACTCACTCCCTCCTTTACTATCTCACTCCTTCGCTCACTCACTCCCTCACTCACTCCGTTACTATCTCACTTCCTGACTCACTCCCTCACTCACTTTCTCACTCACTATCTCACTCACTATCTCACTCACTCCCTCACTCACTCCTTCACTCACCACCTCACTCACTCCCTCCTTTACTATCTCACTCCTTCGCTCACTCACTCCCTCACTCACTCCGTTACTATCTCACTTCCTGACTCACTCCCTCACTCACTATCTCACTCACTCACCCCCTCACTCACTCACTTACTATCTCACTCCCTCACTCACTCACTCCCTCACTCACTATCTCACTCCCTCACTCACTATCTCACTCACTCCCTCCCTTACTGTCTCACTCCTTCACACACCATTTACTCCCTCACTCACTCCCTTAATCACTCCCTTACTATCTCACTCCCTGACTCACTCACTCCCTACCTCATCACTCACTATCTCACTCCCCGACTCACTCAATCACAAACTCATTCCCTCACCGCTCACTATCTCACTCACTCCCCCCTCATCAGTAACTATCTCACTCTCTCACTCTCTCGCTCACCACTCACTCGCTCCCTCACTCCCACCCTCACTATTTCACTCCCTCACCACTTTCTCCCTCCCTCATCACTCACTGTCTACTTTAACACTCACTATCTCACTCCCTCACTCCCTCACTCACACCCTCCCTCACTCACTCCCTTTCTCACCACTCACTATCTCACTCACTCACCACTCCCTCACTCACTCCCTCCCTCACCACTCACTATCTCACTCACTCACCACTCCCTCACTCACTCATTCTCACTCACCATTCACCACTCCCTCTCTCACTCACTTTCTCACTCAGTCACTCACTCTCACCACCTCACTGACTTTCTCACTCACTCTCTCACTATCTCACTCACTCTCTCACTATCTCACTCACTCTCACTCTCTCACTCACTATCTCACTCACTACTTCACTCACTATCTCACGATCTCTCTCACTCTCTCACTATCTCTCTCACTCTCTCACGCACACACACACTTACACACACTTTCACACACACACACTCACACGCACACACACACTCACACACGCACGCACACACTCTCTCACTCACTCACTCTCTTACTCCATCACACACTCACACATTCATTCACTCTCACACTCACTCTCACTCACTCACTCTCACATTCACTCACTCTCACACTCACTCACTTTCGCACACACTCACACACACACACACTCACTCACTCTCACATTCACTCACTCACAGTCACTCACTCTCTCACTCACTCACTCTCACACACTCACACACACACTCACACACACACTCACACACACACTTACGCACTCACTCACTCTCACACTCACTCACTCTCTCTCACTCACTCACATTCACTCACTCTCACACTCACTCACTCTTGCACACACCCACACACACTCACACACACACACATACACACAGTACATTCCCAGAAACACAGTAGTTTTGCTGTTTGACTGGTTTTGATTCTCGTTGTGTGATCAGAGATGATTTATTTGTGTCTCTCTCCTGTCCTAGGGTCCTGTGGGTTTCCCAGGTGATCCTGGCCCTCCTGGGGAAGCAGGCACTCCTGTAAGTATGACCACTTGCTCTCCCGCCCCATCGTATCGATGTACTGTTAGCTGCTCATAGTAGTCTGTTATCAAAGTGCAAACCCAGCACTGGGGTTCATTTCGAGAAAGATAGAACTGAAAAACAGATAAGTCATGTTAAACTTGTATTGAACCTTAGTTAGACCACACTGGGAGCACTGTGTACAGTTCTGGTCTCCATATACCTGGGTTAGACCACACTGGGAGCACCGTGCACAGTTCTCCTTATACCTTCCTTTATGAACTACAAGTTGCACAAAAGAGTTTAATTTGCTGAGGGAACACTTGGTTTAACATGCCTGACTGCAATCACTGTGCATTTACAGAAGCGCTTTTCTGAGCTTGATTGAGTTAAAATATCAGGGGAATGTTCTGCGAACTGGTTATCGACCGGTAATTAAAGCGGTAATTAAGAATGTTTTGTCTTTGATCCGCGGCATGGAGTAACAGTGACAGTGATGTTTTGTTCTGATGTAGGGTACGGACGGAAGTGGTGGTGAGAAGGGAGAAGATGGAGAGGCGGGACAACCTGTGAGTATACCTCGCTAGCACATACCCGAAATCTCCAGCGCCCTTCAGCCTCCCTGGCCGCTTTTGCGCTGGCGATAACACTTACCGCCTCGATGGTGACATCATCCGGTGCACCGCGCCCTGGATGCGATATTTGCTCCCGCTCCCTGCAGCATCGCCGGGCGTCGAGGGCAACAGCAAGAGGCGTGATCACCTCGGCCTGCCGCGGGGCAGCGATAATTCAAGGCAGTGCTGGCCAGGTCAGGTAAAGTTCCAGTCTGTCCCCAGAGTGCTTGGAACTGCTGTACACGTATCGCAGGTACCATCGCCCAACGTACACAGCCTCAGCCGGCAGTGACGGATTGCCCGGAACATCGCGCAGTGCTCTGCTGTACCGCCCCTCTCAATCCCGTTAGCGCTCGAAGGGAAGTGATAGTTTCCATCGGAATTAATCGTTTCGCTCCTGCCGACATTTTAGCGCGACCGCAAAAGTATCGCCCCAAACGGGACACTGCACAATTTCTGGTCCCAGAAGATTAAGCAGCGATCTGATCGAGGTGGTGAAGATGATTAAAGGACTCGACAGGGTTGTCCGAGAGAAACTATTCCCTCGGGTGGGGGAGTCCAGGGAACAAGGGGCAGAACCCGGCCGGTCAGGGTGATGTCAGGAAGCACTTCTTCACACAAAGGGTGATGGGAATCGGGAACTCTCTCCCCCCAACAGGCTGTGGGAGCTGGGAGTCAGAGATGATTGGCCAAGGGTATCGAGGGATACGGAGCAAAGGCGGAGAGATGGAGTGAGATACAGATCAGCCACGATCTAATCGAATGGTGGATCAGGCTCGTGGGGCTGAATGGCCTCCTGCTGCCCCTATGTTGCCCTTCAGAATGTTTGAGCATGTCAGGAAATACTTAATCACCTTGTTGTTCCCTGACGCATCGCATCGTATCGTATCGTCAACAGGCTACTGAAATTCTGTGCCCAGGGTTTCAGCAGCGAGAATAAAATTAATGAGTTCTCTTGCTCTGAAATTCAAGTGGATGTGTAAAAGATTCGAACACTGTTGTAACTATCAGGAAAGTTTGAACTGACTGGGGTCTCTGTTCTCTGGAAAAGAGGAGACTGTGGGGTGATCGAGGTCTTTAACATCATGAAAGGGTTCAATAGGGGAGACGTAGAGAAGATGTTTCCCTGTGTGGGGGAGACCAGAACTCGGGCCATCAATATCAGACAGTCACTGATAAACCCAATGGGGAATTCAGGAGAAACTTCTTTACCCAGAGAGGGGTGAGAATGTGGAACTCGCTGCCACAGGGAGGGGTTGAGGTGAATAGTATCGATGTATTTAAGGGGAAGCTGGATAAACACATGGGGGAGAAAGGAATAGAAGGATATGGGGATAGGGTGAGATGGAGAGGGGTGGGAGGGGGCTGGTGTGGAGCATAAACCCCGGCACGGAGCGGTGGGGCATAAACCCCGGCACGGAGCGGTGGGACATAAACCCCGGCACGGAGCGGTGGGACACAAACCCCGGCACGGAGCGGTGGGGCATAAACCCCGGCACGGAGCGGTGGGACACAAACCCCGGCACGGAGCGGTGGGACACAAACCCCGGCACGGAGCGGTGGGGCATAAACCCCGGCACGGAGCGGTGGGGCATAAACCCCGGCACGGAGCGGTGGGACACAAACCCCGGCACAGAGCGGTGGGGCATAAACCCCGGCACGGAGCGGTGGGACATAAACCCCGGCACGGAGCGGTGGGCCCAATGGCCTGTTCCTGGGCTGTACACTCGGTGCTGTGAACCCCAGTGTATTCTCAGAGTCTGTCCTCAATATCCAGTTCAGCATTTGATGACAATGTGTGAATATTAATCAATGGCTGAAAACATCAAGCTGCCAAAATGATTATGGGGCAAAGATTAAATTCCATCAAATGAGATTTCAGGCTTTAAAACTCCTAATTACACATTGCAAAGTTCATTACTGTGTCGCTGTTTGCTCAGATCCTCATCTCAGCCCTGCATTCAGCATCAAATGATGAGTTTCAGAGCATGGAATAAAACTTTCACCCAATAGACCTGGGCTCGGATTCTGGTGGTGAATTCTGTTCATTAGTGATTATATTTTTAATTTGCTTTGTGATTTAAATCCAAACCAATCCATTTACAAATCTAAGGAGACACTTCTACTATTTAAACCATAAAAAATCCATCTCTTTCCTGACAAGTTTCCAGTTTGTAGTGGTTATATTACTGACCAGTAACCCCAAGGGGTACAGTAAAGTAGTGGTTATATTACTGACCAGTAACCCTGAGGGGTACAGTAATGTAGTGGTTATATTACTGACCAGTAACCCCGAGGGGTACAGTAATGTAGTGGTTATATTACTGACCAGTAACCCTGAGGGATACAGTAATGTAGTGGTTATATTACTGACCAGTAACCCCGAGGGGTACAGTAATGTAGTGGTTATATTACTGACCAGTAACCCCGAGGGGTACAGTAATGTAGTGGTTATATTACTGACCAGTAACCCTGAGGGGTACAGTAATGTCGTGGTTATATTACTGACCAGGAGATCCAGGAGCTAATAAATTGCAAGTGCAGGGCATTTCTGAACCTAAAACAACAACCCAACTCGGGAACAGCAAAGCAGCTTTACAGACGGCTCAAGGCCGAGGTTCAACAAAAAACCCGGGACCTAAAGAACAGATGGTGATGGAGAAAGCCCAGGAGATACAACAGCTGGTCAACAGCCATGATGTGCGAGGATTCTTCACTGCAGTCAAGGCCACCTATAGCCCAAGCACCCAAGGCCCCACCCCACTCCTGGCCAAGAACGGGGAAACACTCATCAAGGACACCGAGGCTGTCAGGACCCGCTGGAAGGAGCACTTCGAAGATCTCCTCAATCGAGACTCTACCTTTGACTCGAGTGTTCTCGACTCCATCCCGCAGCATACGACCCACCACCACCTCAGTGAAACCCCAGCACTGCACCAGGTAGAAAAAACCATAAAACAGCTAAAGAATACCAAGGCTACGGGAGCGGATGGAATCCCTGCTGAGACACTGAAGTATGGCGGAGAGGCGCTGTTGGCACGGATACCTGACCTCATCTCTCTCATCTGGAGGGAGGAGAGCATGCCGGGAGATCTCAGAGATGCAGTGATCGTGACCATCTTTAAAAAGGGACAAGTCCGACTGCAGTACTACAGGGGAATCTCCCTGCTATCAGCCACTGGGAAAGTCATCGCTCAACCGTCTTGTCCCTGTGGCTGAGGAGCTCCTCCCGGAATCACAGTGCGGATTTCATCCTCTGCGCGACAGTTGCAGGAAAAATGCAGGGAACAACGCCAGCCCTTATTCATTGCCTTCTTCGACCTTTCAAAGGCCCTCGACACTGTCGACCGCGAGGGTCTATGGAGCGTCCTCCTCTGTTTTGGATGCCCCCAAAAGTTTGTCACCATCCTTCGGCTGCTCCATGACAACATGCAGGCCGTGATCCTTACCAACGGATCCACCGCAGACCCAATCCACGTCCGGACCGGGGTCAAACAGGGCTGCATCATCGCCCCAACCCTCTTCTCAATCTTCCTCGCTGCCATGCTCCACCTCAGTCAACAAGCTCCCCGCTGGAGTGGAACTAAACCACAGAACCAGTGGGAAGCTGTTTAACCTTCGCCCGTCTCCAGGCCAGGTCCAAGACCACCCCAACCTCTGTCGTCGAGTTACAGTACGCAGACAACGCCTGCGTCTGTGCACATACAAAGGCTGAACTCCAGGATATAGTAGATGTATTTACTGAGGCGTACGAAAGCATGGGCCTTACACTAAATATCCGTAAGACAAAGGTCCTCCACCAGCCTGACCTCACCACACAGCACTGCCCCCAGTCATCAAGATCCACGGCGCGGCCCTGGACAACGTGGACCATTTCCCAGACCTCGGGAGCCTCTTATCAACAAGACAGACATTGATGACGAGATCCAACACCGCCTCCAGTGCGTCAGCGCAGCCTTCGGCCGCCTGAGGAAGAGAGTGTTTGAAGACCAGATCCTCAAATCTACCAACAATCTCATGGTCTACAGGGCTGTAGTGATACTCGCCCTCCTGTATGGCTCAGAGACATGGACTATGTATAGTAGACATCTCAAATCTCTGGAGAAATACCACCAACGATGCCTCCACAAGATCCTACAAATCCCCCGGGAGGACAGATGCACCAACATTAGCGTCCTCGACCAGGCCAACATCCCCAGCATCGAAGCACTGACCACACTCGAACAGCTCCGCTGGGCAGGGCCACATTGTCCACATGTGAGACACGCGACTCCCAAAGCAAGCGCTCTACTCAGAACTCCTACACGGCAAACGAACCCTAGGCGGGCAGAGGAAACGTTTCAAGAACACCCTCAAAGCCTCCCTGATAAAGTGCAACATCCCCACCGACACCTGGGAGTCCCTGGCCAAAGACCGCCCTAAGTGGAGGAAGTGCTTCCGGGAGGGCACTGAGCACCTCGAGTCTCGTCACCGAGAGCATGCAGAAACCAAGCGCAGGCAGCGGAAGGAGCGTGCGGCAAACCAGTCCCACCCTCCCCTTCCCTCAACCACTGTCTGTCCCACCTGTGACAGAGACTGTAATTCCCGTATTGGACTGTTCAGTCACCTCAGAACTCACTTTTAGAGTGGAAGCAAGTCTTCCTCGATTTCGAGGGATTGCCTATGATTACTGGACCAGTAATCCCGAGGGGTACGGTAATAAGAACATAAGAAATAGGAGCAGGAGTAGGCCATCTGGCCCCTCGAGCCTGCTCCTCCATTTAATAAGATCATGGCTGATCTGATCATGGACTCAGCTCCACTTCCCCGCCCGCTCCCCATAACCCCTTATCCCCTTATCGTTTAAGAAACTGTCTATTTCTGTCTTAAATTTATTCAATGTCCCACCTTCCACAGATTTCTCAGGCAGCGAATTCCACAGATTTACAACCCTCTGAGAGAAGAAATTTCTCCTCATCTCAGTTTTAAATGGGCGGCCCCTTATTCTAAGGTCATGCCCCCTAGTTCTAGTCTCCCCCATCAGTGGGAACATCCTCTCTGCATCCAACTTGTCAAGCCCCCTCATAATCTTATACGTTTCGATAAGATCACCTCCCATTCTTCTGAACTCCAATGAGTAGAGGCCCAACCTACTCAACTTTTCCTCATAAGACAACCCCCTCATCTCCAGAATCAACCTAGTGAACCTTCTCTGAACTGCCTCCAAAACAAGTATATCCTTTCATAAATACGGAGACCAAAACTGCACGCAGTACTCCAGGTGTGGCCTCACCAATACCCTGTATAACTGTAGCAAGACTTCCCTGCTTTTATACTCAATCCCCTTTGCAATAAAGGCCAAGATTCCATTGGCCTTCCTGATCACTTGCTGTACCTGCATACTATCCTTTTGTGTTTCATGCACAAGTACCCCCAGGTCCCGCTGTACTGCAGCACTTTGCAATCTTTCTCCATTTAAATAATAACTTGCTCTTAAATTTTTTTCTGCCAAAGTGCATGACCTCACACTTCCCAACATAATACTCCATCTGCCAAATTTTTGCCCACTCACTGAGCCTGTCTATGTCCTTTTGCAGATTTTTTGTGTCCTCCTCACACATTGCTTTTCCTCCCATCTTTGTATCGTCAGCAAACTTAGCTACGTTACACTCAGTCCCTTCTTACACTAAAGTAGTGGTTATATTACTGGAGCAGTAACCCCGAGGGGTACAGTAATGTCGTGGTTATATTACTGGAGCAGTAACCCCGAGGGGTACAGTAATGTAGTGGTTATATTACTGGAGCAGTAACCCCGAGGGGTACAGTAATGTAGTGGTTATATTACTGACCAGTAACCCTGAGGGGTACAGTAATGTCGTGGTTATATTACTGACCAGTAACCCTGAGGGGTACAGTAATGTCGTGGTTATATTACTGACCAGTAACCCTGAGGGGTACAGTAATGTAGTGGTTATATTACTGACCAGTAACCCTGAGGGGTACAGTAATGTAGTGGTTATATTACTGACCAGTAACCCCGAGGGGTACAGTAATGTAGTGGTTATATTACTGACCAGTAACCCTGAGGGGTACAGTAATGTAGTGGTTATATTACTGACCAGTAACCCTGAGGGGTACAGTAATGTAGTGGTTATATTACTGACCAGTAACCCTGAGGGGTACAGTAATGTAGTGGTTATATTACTGACCAGTAACCCTGAGGGGTACAGTAATGTAGTGGTTATATTACTGACCAGTAACCCTGAGGGGTACAGTAATGTAGTGGTTATATTACTGACCAGTAACCCTGAGGGGTACAGTAATGTCGTGGTTATATTACTGACCAGGAGATCCAAGAGCTAATAGGTCGCAAGTGCAGGGCATTTCTGAGCCTAAAACAACAATCCAACTCTGGAGCAGCAAAGCAGCTTTACAGACGGCTCAAGGCCGAGGTTCAACAAAAAACCCGGGACCTAAAGAACAGGTGGTGGATGGAGAAAGCCCAGGAGATACAACAGCTGGTCAACAGCCATGATGTGTGAGGATTCTTCACCACAGTCAAGGCCACCTATAGCCCAAGCACCCAAGGCCCCACCCCACTCCTGGCCAAGAACGGGGAAACACTCATCAGGGACACCGAGGCAGTCAGGGCCCGCTGGAAGGAGCACTTCGAAGATCTCCTCAATCGAGACTTTGCCTTTGACTCGAGTGTTCTCGACTCCATCCCGCAGCATGCGACCCACCACCACCTCAGTGAAACTCCAACACTGCACAAGGTAGAAAAAGCCATAAAACAGCTCAAGAATAACAAGGCTACGGGAGCGGATGGAATCCCTGCTGAGGGGCTAAAGTATGGCGGAGAGGCGCTGTTGGCACGGATACATGATCTCATCTCTCTCATCTGGAGGGAGGAGAGCATGCTGGGAGATCTCAGCGATGCAGTGATTGTGACCATTTTTAAAAAGGGGACCAGTCCGACTGCAGCAACTACAGGGGAATCTCCCTGCTATCAGCCACTGGGAAAGTTGTCGCTAGAGTTCTCCTCAATCGTCTTCTCTCTGTGGCCGAGGAGCTCCTCCCGGAGTCACAGTGCGGATTTCGTCCCCTACGGGGCACACCGGACATGATCTTTGCAGCGCGACAGCTGCAGGAAAAATGCAGGGAACAGCACCAGCCCTTATACAAAGGCCTTTGACACTGTCAACTGTGAGGGTCTATGGAGCGCCCTCCTCCGGTTTCGGCTGCCTCCAAAAGTTTGTCAACATCCTCCACCTGCTCCACGATGACATGCAGGCCGTGACCCTTACCAACGGATCCATCACAGACCCAATCCACATCCGGACTGGGGTCAAACAGGGCTGTGTCATCGCTCCAACCCTCTTCTCAATCTTCCTCGCTGCCATGCTCCACCTCACAATCAACAAGTTCCCCGCTGGAGTGGAATTAAACTACAGAACCAGTGGGAAGCTGTTTAACCTTCGCCATCTCCAGGCCAGGTCCAAGATCACCCCGACCTCTGTCGTCGAACTACAGTACACGGACAACGTCTGCGTCTGTGCACATTCAGAGATTGAACTCCAGGACATCGTTAACACCTTCACTGAGGTGTACGAAAGCATGGGCCTTACGCTAAACATCCGTAAGACAAAGGTTCTCCACCAACCTGGCCCGCCACACGGCACTGCCCCCCAGTCATCAAGATCCCCGGCGCGGCCCTGGACAACATGGACCATTTCCCATATCTCGGGAGTCTCTTATCAACAAGGGCAGACCTCGACGTCGAGATTCAACACCGCCTCCAGTGCGCCAGTGCAGCCTTCGGCTGCCTGAGGAAAAGAGTGTTTGAAGACCAGGCCCTCAAATCCACCACCAAGCTCGTGGTCTACAGGGCTGTAGTAATACCCACCCTCCTGTATGGCTTAGAGACATGGACCATGTACAACAGACACCTCAAATCGCTGAAGAAATACCACCAACGATGTCTCTGCAAGATCCTACAAATCCCTCACATCAACGTTAGTGTCCTTGACCAGGCCAACATCCCTAGCATTGAAGCACTGACCACACTCGATCAGCTCCACTGGGCAGGCCACATTGTTCGCATTCCTGACGCAAGACTCCCAAAGCAAGCGCTCTACTTGGAACTCCTACACGGCAAGCGAGCCCCAGGTGGGCAGAGGAAACGTTACAGGGACACCCTCAAAGCCTCCCTGATAAAGGGCAACATCCCCACCGACACCTGGGAGTCCCTGGCCAAAGACCGCCCTTAGTGGAGGAAGTGCATCCGGGAGGGCGCTGAGCACCTTGAGTCTCGTCGCCGGGAGCATGCAGAAACCAAGCGCAGGCAGCGGAAGGAGCGTGCGGCAAACCAGTCCCTCCCTCCCCTTCCCTCAACCACTGTCTGTCCCACCTGTGACAGAGACTGTAATTCCTGTATTGGACTGTTCAGTCACCTGAGAACTCACCTTTGGAGTGGAAGCAAGTCTTCCTCGATTTTGAGGGACTGCCTATGATTACTAGACCAGTAATCCCGAGGGGTACAGTAATGTAGTGGTTATATTACTTGTCCAGTAATTGGGCTAATCAAACTGGTAGCAATGCGGTGGAGGAGGATTTCCTGGAGTGTATTAGGGATGGTTTTCTAGACCAATATGTCGGATAACCAACTAGAGGCTGGCCATCCTAGACTGGGTGATGTGTAATGAGAGAGGATTAATTAGCAATCTTGTTGTGCAAGGCCCCTTGGGGAAGAGTGACCATAATATGGCAGAATTCTTTATTAAAATGGAGAGCGACACAGTTAATTCAGAGACTAGGGTCCTGAACTTAAGGAAAGGTAACTTCGATGGTTTGAGACGTGAATTGGCTAGAATAGACTGGCGAATGATACTTAAAGGGTTGACGGTGGATAGGCAATGGCAAACATTTAAAGATCACATGGAGAAATTTCAACAATTGTACATCCCTGTCTGGAGTAAAAATAAAATGGGGAAGGTGGCTCAACCGTGGCTAACAAGGGAAATTAAGGATAGTGTTAAATCCAAGGAAGAGGCATATAAATTGACTAGAAAAAGGAGCAAACCTGAGGACTGGGAGAAATTTAGAATTCAGCAGAGGAGGACAAAGGGTTTAATTCAGAGGGGGTAAATAGAGTATGAGAGGAAGCTTGTTGAGAACATAAAAACTGACTGCAAAAGCTTCGATAGATATGTGAAGAGAAAAAGATTAGTGAAGACAAACATAGGTCCCTTGCAATCGGATTCAGGTGAATTTATAATGGGGAACAAAGAAATGGCGGACCAGTTAAACAAATACTTTGGTTCTGTTTTCACGAAGGAAGACACAAATAACCTCCCGGAAATACTAGGGGACCGAGGGTCTAGTGAGAAGGAGGAACTGAAGGAAATCCTTATTAGGTGGGAAATTGTGTTCGGGAAATTGATGGGATTGAAGGCCGATAAATCCCCAGGGCCTGATAGTCTGCATCCCAGAGTACTTAAGGCAGTGGCCCTAGAAATAGTGGATGCATTGGTGATCATTTTCCAACAATTTATCGACTCTGGATTGGTTCCTATGGACTGGAGGGTAGCTAATATAACACCAATTTTTAAGAAGGGAGGGAGAGAGAAGGCGGGTAATTATAGACCGATTAGCCTGACATCAATAGTAGGGAACATGTTGGAATCAATTATTAAAGATGAAATAGCAGTGCATTTGGAAAGCAGTGACAGGATCGGTCCAAGTCAGCATGGATTTATGAAAGGGAAATCATGCTTGACAAATCTTCTCCAATTTTTGGAGCATGTAACTAGTAGAGTGGACAAGGGAGATCCAGTGGATGTGGTGTATTTGGACTTTCAATAGACTTTTGACAAGGTCCCACACAAGAGATTGGTGTGCAAAATCAAAGCACATGGTATTGGGGGTAATGTACTGACGTGGATCGAGAACTGGTTGGCAGACAGGAAGCAAGAGTCGAGATAAACGGGTCCTTTTCAGAATGGCAGGCAGTGACTAGTGGAGTGCCGCAGGACTCAGTGCTGGGACCCCAGCTATTTACAATATACATTAATGATTTCGATGAGGAAATTGAGTGTAATATCTCCAAGTTTGCAGATGATACTAAGCTGGGTGGCGGTGTGAGCTGTGAGGAGGATGCTAAGAGGCTGCAGGGTGACTTGGACAGGTTAGATGAGTGGGTAAACGCATGGCAGATGCAGTATAATGTAGATAAATATGAGGTTATCCACTTTAGTGGCAAAAACACGAAGGGAGAATATTATATGAATGGTGGAAGATTAGGAAAAGGGGAGGTGCAACGAGACCTGGGTGTCATGGTACATCAGTCATTGAACGTTGGCATGCAGGTACAGCAGGTGATGAAGAAGGCAAATGGTATGTTGGCCTTCATAGATAGGGGATTTGAGTATAGGAGCAGGGAGGTCTTACTGCAGTTGTACAGGGCCTTGATGAGACCACACCTTGAGTATTGTGTTCAGTTTGGGTCTCCTAATCTGAGGAAGGACGTTCTTGCTATTGAGGGAGTGCAGCGAAGGTTCACCAGACTGACACCCGGGATAGTGGGTCTGACATATGAGGAGAGACTGGATCGACTGGGCCTGTATTCACTGGAGTTCAGAAGGATGAGAGGGGATCTCATAGAAACATATGAGATGAGGAGAAACTTCTTCACGCAGAGAGTTGTTAACCTGTGGAATTCCCTACCGCAGAGAGTTGTTGAGGCCAGTTCATTGGATATATTCAAGAGGGAGTTGGATATGGCCCTTACGGCTAAAGGGATCAAGGGGTATGGAGAGAAAGCAGGAAAGGGGTACTGAGGGAATGATCAGCCATGGCAGTTGGTGAGGCGCGAGTCCGGGGTCGGAGGCCTATAAAAGGCCCAGCGGCAGCGAGAGGCGTGACTTGTGCAGCTACAGGGAGAAGGCAAAAAAGAAGTAGAAAGAAACAGAAAGGTGATGTCACAGCCAAGGGGGTAAGTGATTGGCTGGTGATTGGTGAGTAGTTTTTCTTTCTTCTCTTCTATAACAGTGAGTAAACTTTAGGATTGTTGTTGCCTATCTAAGTGTTAAGTCATGACAGGACAGCTCGGTCGCGTGTTATGCTCCTCCTGTGCCATGTGGGAACTCAGGGACGACTCCAGTGTCCCTGACGACTACGTGTGTGGGAAGTGTATCCACCTCCAGCTCCTGACTGACCGCGTTGCGGAGTTGGAGCTGAGGGTGGATTCACTCTGGAGCATCCACGATGCTGAGAATGATGTGAGTAGCACGTGTAGCGAGTTGGTCTTACCGCAGGTGAAGGGTCCACAGCCAGATAGGGAATGGAAGACCAGCAGGAAGAACAGTGCAAGAAAGGTAGTGCAGGGGTCCCCTGCGGTCATCCCCCTGCAAAACAGATACACCGCTTTGAGTACTGTTGAGGGGGATGGCTCATCAGGGGAGGGCAGCAGCAGCCAAGTTCATGGCACCGTAGCTGGCTCTGCTGCACAGGAGGACAGGAAAAAGAGTGGGAGAGCGATAGTGATAGGGGATTCAATTGTAAGGGGAATAGATAGGCATTTCTGCGGCTGCAACCGAGACTCCAGGATGGTATGTTGCCTCCCTGGTGCAAGGGTCAAGGATGTCTCTGAGCGGGTGCAGGACATTCTAAAAAAGGAGGGAGAATAGCCAGTTGTCGTGGTGCACATTGGTACCAACGATATTGGTAAAAAAAGGGATGAGGTCCTACGAAATGAATTTAAGGAGCTAGGAGCTAAATTAAAAAGTAGGACCTCAAAAGTAGTAATCTCGGGATTGCTACCAGTGCCACGTGCTAGTCAGAGTAGGAATCGCAGGATAGCGCAGATGAATACGTGGCTTGAGCAGTGGTGCAGCAGGGAGGGATTCAACTTCCTGGGGCATTGGAACCGGTTCTGGGGGAGGTGGGACCAGTACAAACCGGACGGTCTGCACCTGGGCAGGACCGGAACCAATGTCCTAGGGGGAGTGTTTGCTAGTGCTGTTGGGGAGGAGTTAAACTAATATGGCAGGGGGATGGGAATCAATGCAGAGAGACAGAGGAAAACAAAAAGGAGACAAAAGCAAAAGACAGAAAGGAGATGAGGAAAAGTGGAGGGCAGAGAAACCCAAGACAAAAAACAAAAAGGGCCACTGTACAGCAAAATTCTAAAAGGAAAAAGGGTGTTAAAAAAACAAGCCTGAAGGCTTTGTGTCTTAATGCAAGGAGTATCTGTAATAAGGTGGATGAATTAACTGTGCAAATAGATGTCAACAAATATGATGTGATTGGGATTACGGAGACGTGGCTCCAGGATGATCAAGTCTGGGAACTCAACATCCAGTGGTATTCAATGTTCAGGAAGGATAGAATAAAAGGAAAAGGAGGTGGGGTAGCATTGCTGGTTAAAGAGGAGATTAATGCAATCGTTAGGAAGGACATTAGCTTGGATGATGTGGAATCTATATGGGTAGAACTGCAGAACACCAAAGGGCAAAAAACGTTAGTGGGAGTTGTGTACAGACCTCCAAACAGTAGTAGTGATGTTGGGGAGGGCATCAAACAGGAAATTAGGGGTGACTGTGGATGGGCAATGGCAGACACTTGGAGACCGCATGGATGAACTACAACAATTGTACATTCCTGTCTGTCCTAAAAATAAAAAAGGGGAGGTAGATCAACCGTGGCAATCAAGGGAAATAAATTTAGAACTCAGCAGAGGAGGACAAAGGGTTTGATTCGGGCAGGGAAAATAGAGTATGAAAAGAAGCTTGCAGGGAACATTAAGACAGATTGCAAAAGTTTCGATCGATATGTAAAGAGAAAAAGGTTAGTAAAGACAAACGTAGGTCCCCTGCGGTCAGAATCAGGGGAAGTCATAACGGGGAACAAAGAAATGGCGGACCAATTGAACAAGTACTTTGGTTCGGTATTCACTAAGGAGGACACTAACAACCTTCCGGATATAAGAGGGGTCAGAGGGTCTAGTAAGGAGGAGGAACTGAGGGAAATCCTTATTAGTCGGGAAATTGTGTTGGGGAAATTAATGGGATTGAAGGCCGATAAATCCCAGAGTACTTAAGGAGGTGGCCTTGGAAATAGATAATGGGTAACTTTAATATGCACATAGATTGGGCTACGGTGGAGGAGGATTTCCTGGAGTGCATAAGGGATGGTTTTCGAGACCAAATATGTCGAGGAACCAACTAGGGGGGAGGAGGTGGCAGTGTGAGCTGCGAGGAGGACGCTATGAGGCTGCAGAGTGACTTGGATAGGTTAGGTGAGTGGGCAAATGCATGGCAGATGAAGTATAATGTGAATAAATGTGAGGTTATCCACTTTGGTGGTAAAAACAGAGAGACAGACTATTATCTGAATGGTGACAGATTAGGAAAAGGGGAGGTGCAACGAGACCTGGGTGTCATGGTACATCAGTCATTGAAGGTTGGCATGCAGTTACAGCAGGCGGTTAAGAAAGCAAATGGCATGTTGGCCTTCATAGCGAGGGGATTTGAGTACAGGGGCTGGGAGGTATTGCTACAGTTGTACAGGGCCTTGGTGAGGCCACACCTGGAGTATTGTGCACAGTTTTGGTCTCCTAACCTGAGGAAGGACATTCTTGCTATTGAGGGAGTGCAGCGAAGGTTCACCAGACTGATTCCTGGGATGGTGGGACTGACCTATCAAGAAAGACTGGATCAACTGGGCTTGTATTCACTGGAGTTCAGAAGAATGAGAGGGGACCTCATAGAAACGTTTAAAATTCTGACGGGGTTAGACAGGTTAGATGCAGGAAGAATGTTCCCAATGTTGGGGAAGTCCAGAACCAGGGGTCACAGTCTAAGGATAAGGGGTAAGCCATTTAGGACCGAGATGAGGAGAAACTTCTTCACCCAGAGAGTGGTTAACCTGTGGAATTCTCTACCACAGAAAGTAGTTGAGGCCAATTCACTAAATATATTCAAAAAACAGTTCGATGAAGTCCTTACTACTCGGAGGATCAAGGGGTATGGCGAGAAAGCAGGAAGGGGGTACTGAAGTTGCATGTTCAGCCATGAAGGGCCGAATGGCCAACTCCTGCACCTATTTTCTATGTTTCTATGTTTCTATGCAATCCCGAGGGGTATGATGAAGTCGAGGATTCAGGCGGGATTCTGGAGATTTGATTTTGAATCCTTTCCTCAACCGCTCCTCAGGGAGCGAGGGTCTCACTGCCGCCCCCCCCTCCCACAGTAACACTCAGGGCGAGCCCCCCCCGCACAGTAAATCGTTCTCAGAACAGTGAACATTTATCGGGTATTTTATGAGACACTGAAAGCAAGCAGCAAGTGCGAGAGAGGATTACAGACTAAACCCCATTCAATAAGAATTAAATCACTTTAAAAGCTGTAATTTTCTGTAAGATCTCAGGGTACAAGTCACACATGTACTGCCAACTCATGCTGGGGATGTTCGCATCGCTGGTAACGTGGCCCATCGTAGGTTGTCCAGAGCGACGGCCTGATGGAGGTTGTTAAGTTTATGAAAGGGTTTGATGGGGCAGACAGAGAGAAGATGTTTCCCCGTGTGGGGGGGGCCAGAACTCGGGGCCATCAATATCAGACAGTCACTGATAAACCCAATGGGGAATTCAGGAGAAACCTCTTTACCCAGAGAGCGGTGAGAATGTGGGACTCGCTGCCACAGGGAGGGGTTGAGGTGAATAGTATCGATGTATTTAAGGGGAAGCTGGATAAACACATGGGGGAGAAAGGAATAGAAGGATATGGGGATAGGGTGAGATGGAGAGGGGTGGGAGGGGGCTGGTGTGGAGCACAAACCGCGGCACGGAGCGGTGGGGCATAAACCCCGGCACGGAGCGGTGGGGCATAAACCCCGGCACGGAGCGGTGGAGCATAAACCCCGGCACGGAGCGGTGGGGCATAAACCCCGGCACGGAGCGGTGGGGCATAAACCCCGGCACGGAGCGGTGGAGCATAAACCCCGGCACGGAGCGGTGGGGCATAAACCCCGGCACGGAGCGATGGGGCATAAACCCCGGCACGGAGCGGTGGGACATAAACCCCGGCACGGAGCGGTGGGGCATAAACCCCGGCACGGAGCGGTGGGCCCAATGGGCTGTGTTCATGTGGGACACTCGGTGTAACTCTGTGTCAAAGATCCACGTGCTGTTTCACCATTGGGATTTCTCAGCTGTAATGATATCCTTTCATTAATAAATGTTCTGTTTTTTATATTTCAGGGACCTCCTGGGCCCTCTGGAGAAGCTGGTCCGCCGGGACCTCCTGGAAAGCGGGTAAGGTTTACACCCCACGCACCTCACACTCCAACTAACTCATTTGTTGTCTTCCTCAGTTCAGTTGTCATGAAAAAAACGATCGGTGAGACTTTAACACTGCCCCCCGTGTCCTAACTCACACCCAGTCCCATTGACCCATCACCCCCTGTGCTCACTGACCGTGTCCTAACTCACACCCAGTCCCATTGACCCATCACCCCCTGTGCTCACTGACCGTGTCCTAACTCACACCCAGTCCCGTTCCCCCATCACCCCCTGTGCTCACTGACCGTGTCCTAACTCACACCCAGTCCCCTTGACCCATCACCCCCTGTGCTCACTGACCATGTCCTAACTCACACCCAGTCCCATTGACCCAACACCCCCTGTGCTCACTGACCGTGTCCTAACTCACACCCAGTCCCATTGACCCATCACCCCCTGTGCTCACTGACCGTGTCCTAACTCACACCCAGTCCTGTTCCCCCATCACCCCCTGTGCTCACTTACCGTGTCCTAACTCACACCCAGTCCACTTGACCCATCACCCCTTGTGCTCACTGACCATGTCCTAACTCACACCCAGTCCCATTGACCCATCACCCCCTGTGCTCACTGACCATGTCCTAACTCACACCCAATCCCATTGACCCATCACCCCCTGTGCTCACTGACCATATCCTAACTCACACCCAGTCCCATTGACCCAACACCCCCTGTGCTCACTGACCGTATCCTAACTCACACCCAGTCCCATTGACACATCACCCCCTGTGCTCACTGACCGTGTCCTAACTCACACACAGTCCTGTTCCCCCATCACCCCCTGTGCTCACTGACCGTGTCCTAACTCACACCCAGTCCCCTTGACCCATCACCCCCTGTGCTCACTGACCGTGTCCTAACTCACACCCAGTCCCATTGACCCATCACCCCCTGTGTTCACTGACCATGTCCTAACTCACACCCAATCCCATTGACCCATCACCCCCTGTGCTCACTGACCGTGTCCTAACTCACACCCAGTCCCGTTGACCCATCACCCCCTGTGCTCAATAACTGTGTCCTAACTCACACCCAGTCCCATTGACACATCACCCCCTGTGCTCACTGACCGTGTCCTAACTCACACCCAGTCCCATTGACCCATCACCCCCTGTGCTCACTGACCGTGTCCTAACTCACACCCAGTCCCATTGACCCATCACCCCCTGTGCTCACTGACCATGTCCTAACTCACACCCAGTCCCATTGACCCATCACCCCCTGTGCTCGCTGACCATGTCCTAACTCACACCCAGTCCCATTGACCCATCACCCCCTGTGCTCACTGACCTACTTTGGTTCCCAGTCCGGCAATGCCTCGATTTTAAAATTCTCATCCTCATGTTCAAATCGTGCCATGGTCTCCTCGCCCCTCCCTATCTCTCTAACCTCCTCCAACCCAAATCCCTCCCTACCTGTGTAACCCCCTCCAGCCCCTGCACCCCTCCCTATCCCTGTAACTCCCTCCAGCCCCTGCACCCCTCCCTTCTTCTGTAACCCCCTCCAGCCCCTGCACCCCTCCCTATCTCTGTAACCCCCTCCAGCCCCTACACCCCTCCCTATCTCTGTAACCCCCTCCAGCCCCTACACCCCTCCCTATCCCTGTAACCTCATCCAGCCCCTACACCCCTCCCTATCTCTGTAACCCCCATCCAGCCCCTACACCCCTCCCTATCTCTGTAACCCCCTCCAGCCCCTACACCCCTCCCTATCTCTGTAACCGCCTCCAGCCCCTGCACCTCTCCGTATCTCTGTAACCCCCTCTAGCCCCTACACCCCTCCCTATCTCTGTAACCCCCTCCAACCCCTACACCCCTCCCTATCTCTGTAACCCCCTCCAGCCTCTACACCCCTCACTATCTCTGTAACCCCCTCCAGCCCCTACACCCCTCCCTATCCCTGTAACCCCCTCCAGCCCCTGCACCCTCCCTATCTCTGTAACCCCCTCCAGCCCCTGCACCCCTCCCTATCTCTGTAACCCCCTCCAGCCCCTGCACCCTCCCTATCTCTGTAACCCCCTCCAGCCCCTACACCCCTCCCTATCTCTGTAACCCCCTCCAGCCCCTACACCCCTCCCTATCTCTGTAACCCCCTCCAGCCCCTGCACCCCTCCCTATCTCTGTAACCTCCTCCAGCCTCATAATCTCCCGAGATCTCTGCGCTTCTCTAATTCTGGCCTCTTGTCCATCCCTGATTATAATCGCTCCACCATCGGTGGCCGTGCCTTCAGCTGTCTCGGCCCCAAGCTCTGGAACTCCCTTTGGCCAATTACCTTGGATGTGTGTACTCTGTTCACCGGCCGTCCTGTCAGTGGAAAGTTTTGCCGTATTTACTCTATGTCCCATTTCCTGATTTTGCACAGCTTGATTAAAACTCCCTTGAACCTTCTGTGCTCGAAGGACAACCACCTCTGCTTGCCTGGTCTCTCCAGCACCTGTGTTGTATCAATGACCATGACGCACATCCCAAGATATAAAGGAATGGTAGATGCCCATGATATCCCTCTGTACCTGCCTGGTGACCAGGACCTCCCAGCTCTCCACACTGGGAACTGTGCTCAGTAAAAGGACCCTCGGTTTTTGAGAGCGAGCTTTGTTGGCACTGGGATATTGGGTTAGTTTTATCCGCTGTATTTACTGTTTATAAAGCTCCAGCCCAGCTAACACAAATTTTATTAATTATTATCGATCTCGCGCTGAGTCTCGAGAGATTTATTCAATGCCGTTTTACTGCATTTCGATAATAGACAACCTCATTTAAAATTCCTTCAAAAACTCTTTCACCAGAACACACAGAAATACTCTTTTCCAGCCCAATTCCCTCAGTCAATTTAAAAGCTTTACATAAAGTTTGAATTCTAATGCCCACCATCCCTCAACCTTGGCTGAGTAGGGCTGGTAAAGAATTTTAATCCCCAGACCTTCAGCCTCATTCCCGACACGTTATCAGGCGTTTCCCTGAGTTATCTGTGCAGGGTCCAGCTACAGTACAATGAGATAGATTAGCCCTACAATTAAAGGGGCAGTGCCCTGTGGCCCCACCCTCCAACACTGACAGCTCTCTCAGGCAATCCCAGCTTTTAAAATACTTAACGTAATGGGTGTCAAAGGTCAGACCTCACTGCACCAACCAAAACGGGACTTCACACCAAACACCAGCACCAACAAACAGCTGCAACATTTCTCTGTGCGCTCCTCCAGCCCCACCATCCTCCGAGATCTCTGTGTTCCTCCAATTCTGGCCTTTTGTCCATCACCCACTCCCTTTGCCCCACCATTGGCAGCCGTGCCTTCAGCTGCCTGGGCCCCAAGCTCTGGAACTCCCTCCCTAAACCTCCACCTCTCTCCCCTCCTTTAAGTTTCACCCTAACATCTACCTCTGGCCTAGCTTTTGGCCACCTGTCCTAAGCTTTGGCACAATATCTGTTTTTTTTCAACTTGCTGTGACGAGATTTGGGACATTTTTTCTCCGTTATTTTAAAGTTGAGTTGTTGTGTGCCGTGGTGAGCAGGTGAGAGCTAAACTCAGTGTTGATCAACTCAGGAAACGTAAAAGTCTCCCATTCCTGCATCGCCTTTCACTGCCTCAGGACCTCCTTATAGCCAGTGAAGTAACATTGAATTATAGTCAGTGTTGTAATGTAGAGAGACCTTAGAGTGGGTTAATCCCTACTCTAAAACTGGAGCCCATAATCCAGGCGGCATTCCCAGTGTTGTACGAAGGGAGTGCCGCACTGTGGGAAGGGCAGTACTGAGGGAGCACTGCACTGTAGGAGGGGCAGTACTGAGGGAGTACCGCACTGTCGGAGGGGCAGTACTGAGGGAGCACTGCACTGTGGGAGGGGCAGTACTGAGGGAATGCCACACTGTCAGGGGGCAGTACTGAGGAAGCACCGCACTGTCGGAGGGGCAGTACTGAGGGAATGCCACACTGTCAGGGGGCAGTACTGAGGAAGCACCGCACTGTGGGAGGGGCAGTACTGAGGGAATGCCGCACTGTCGGAGGGGCAGTACCGAGGGAGCGCCGCACTGTCGGAGGGGCAGTACTGAGGGAGTGCTGCACTGTCGGAGGGTCAGTACTGAGGGTGTGCCGCACTGTCGGAGGGGCAGTACTGAGGGAGCGCTGCACTGTCGGAGGGTCAATACTGAGGGAGCGCTGCACTGTCGGAGGGGCAGTACTGAGGGAGCGCTGTACTGTCGGAGGGGCAGTACTGAGGGAGCGCCGCACTGTCGGAGGGGCAGTACCGAGGGAGCGCCGCACTGTCGGAGGGGCAGTCCTTCGGATGAGACATTAAACCGAGGCCCCGGCTGCCCTCTCATGTGGACATAAAAGATCCCTTGGCCTGAATTGGAAGAAGGGCAGGGCAGTTCAGCCCGGAGTCCTGTCTAATATTGATCCCTCAACCAATTATCAGTGAAACAGATGATCTGGGTCATTTATCTCGTTGCTGTTTGTGGGAGCTTGCTGTGTGTAAACTGGCTGCCGCGTTTCCCACATTACAACAGCGACTACACTCGAAAAGCGACTTCATTGGCTGTAAGACACTTTGGGATGCCCTGTAAGGCGTTGCAGAAATGCAAATTGATTGTTGGTGCTGCGGTTAGTGATTGTACGGGGATTCAACTCTCCGGCTGCCCTCCTCTTACTTTCATCTCCTCTCTGACTGGCCTCTAAACACCATGGGCCACCCCGACCTGTGTAAACACCACCGCAGGTTGGGGCTATAAATAGAGCTGGAACGCTGGGCCCTGGAACATTGTGGTGGAGGTGCGGCGAATGAGGGTTTGGGGCCCAGGAGAGGCGAGGGCCCAGGGGCAGCACGGACCAGCCCACACTGCGATATGTGAGCGCACTAGGCCCGTGCAGCAGAGCAGGTCTCCAGTGGTCCTGGTTAACCCTTGTCCCTGGACCAAGACCTCGCTCTGTCAAGCCCGTGTGGTGGCTGGTGTGCAACGGTCACCCCACGTTAAAAAAATCCACCCACAGGCATCTTCCACCCTTCGATTGGAGTTCAGGATCTGGAACATCGGGTGCTTCATCGAAACACCTGGGAACTGGTGGAAGCAATCATCCTGGTTCGAGGGACCGCCTGTGTGATGATGAGTGATTGTAGGCAGTGTCAGTGAGCTGGGAATGTACTGATAACCAGCCCCACGGCCAAACTGATTCTGCTTTTTGCCAACTTTAATTACCTGCCGGAAAATACTGGCATTTGAATAGAATGTCCGTGGGCCGATTTGCAGCATGTTTGTCAGTCACATCACAGGAACTGTAACATCTGGGTACAATGGGCCCTCGCACAGTTGCGAGCGAATCCATTTGCTTGTGGGGAGTGTGTGTTGATGTGTGCAGACAGCTGACTAATGGAATATTGATCACCATTCTCTGAATGACAGTCTGGGTGCAGCAATTTCATAATCCAGTGCTGGTTTGGAGAGAGAGATCGGATGTAATTGTGCTTCCTGAGACAGGTGGGACATGTCTGTCGCAACCAGTTCCTCTCCCACAAGTCAGTGTTTGACACCTCGATTTAAATCACTCTCACCCTCGTGATTGAATCCTCCAAGCAACGTTATATGTTCCGAGGAGTGTGCACGAAGGATCTGGTGTGTGAGCTGCATTGGGACCCAGTGTCTGACTGCGTGGGCTGGGAAGGAAATGGTCGACACACAGTTCCCCGTGGAGAGAAGACCACACAACAAAGGGTTCTGCTTTTTGGCCGTCTTCTAAAATTTCACTTAACGGGGCTAACAAAGGTGCTGTGACCATCGAAAGCTGGCAGCAGCCAGCACAGTGCTGAACATCACACACATTGCTGAAGAATTATGCACCACAATGTACACAAAAAAAGCACGTGCATTTCTATAGCACCTTTCAGAACCCCAGGATGTCCCAAAGCATCTCACAGCCAATGAAGAACTTTATTAAGTGTAGTCAGTGTTGCAATGTCAGCAAGCAATCTTTCACACAAAGGAAATCAGGAACTCTCTCCCCGAAAGGCTGTGGGTGGTGTGGGTGCTGTGGGTGCTGTGGGTGCTATGGGTGCTGTGGGTGCTGTGGGTGCTATGGGTGCTGTGGGTGCTATGGGTGCTGTGGGTGGTGTGGGTGCTGTGGGTGCTGTGGGTGGTGTGGGTGCTGTGGGTGGTGTGGGTGCTATGGGTGCTGTGGGTGGTGTGGGTGCTATGGGTGCTGTGGGTGCTGTGGGTGCTGTGGGGCAATGCAGCGACAAGACTGAGATTGATCAAGGTTTGTTGGCTCAGGGATTCGGGGGATATGGAGCAAGGCGGGTAAATGGGTTTGAGGCGCACATCAGCCACGATCACATTGAGTGGCCTCCTCCTTTTCCGATGGTCCTATAATCTCAATAATTTGTATCAGGATATATCATATCCTAACTCTCGCTCACCCACCACACGCTGTGCTCCCTGACCGCCAACACCTCAATTTTAAAATGTTCAAACTTGTTTTTAAATCCCTCTATGGCCCTCTCCCCTCCCGATCTCTGTAACTTCCTCCAAACCTACACCCCTCCCTATCTCTGTAACCCCCTCCAGCCCCGACACCCCTCCCTATCTCTGTAACTTCCTCCAAACCTACACCCCTCCCTATCTCTGTAACCCCCTCCAGCCCCGACACCCCTCCCTATCTCTGCAACCCACTCCAGTCCTACAACCCTCCCTATCTCTGTAACCTCCTCCAAACCTACACCCCTCTTTATCTCTGTAACCTCCTCCAACACATACACACCTCCCTATCTCTGTAACCTCCTCCAGCTCTACACCCCTCCCTATCTCTGTAACCCCCTCCAGCCCCTACACCCCTCCCTATCTCTGTAACCTCCTCCAGCCCCTACACCCCTCACTATCTCTGTAACCTCCTGCAGCCCCAACACCCCTCCCTATCACTGTAACCCCCTCCAGCCCCTACACCCCTCCCTATCTCTGTAACTCCCTCCAGCTCCTACACCCCTCCCTATCTCTGTAACCTCCTCCAGCCCCAACACCCCTCCCTATCTCTGTAACCCCCTGCCAGCCTACAGTCCTCCCTATCTCTGTAACCTTCTTCAGCCCTACACCCCTCCCTATCTCTGTTACCCCATCCAGCCCCTACACCCCTCCCTATCTCTGTAACCCCCGCTTTCACCCTACACCCCTCCATGTCTCTGTAACTCCCTCCCTCCCTACAACGCTCCCTATCTCTGTAACCTCCTGCAGCTCCTACACCCCTCCCCATCTCTGTAACCTCCTCCAGCCCCTACATCCCTCCCTATCTCTGTAACTCCCTCCAGCCCTACATCCCTCCCTATCTCTGTAACTCCCTCCAGCCCTACAGCCCTCCCTATCTCTGTAACCTCCTCCAGCCCCTACACCCCTCCTTATCTTTGTAATCTCCTCCAGCCCCCACACACCTCCCTATCTTTGTAACCCCCTCCAGCCCCTACACCCCTCCCTATCTCTGTAACCTCCTCCAGCCCCGACACCCCTCCCCATCTCTGTAACCTCCTCCAATCCTACACCCCTCCCTATCTCTGTAACCTCCTCCAGCCCCTACATCCCTTCCTATCTCTGTAACCTCCTCCAGCCCCTACACCCCTCCCTATCTCTGTAACCCCTTCAGCCCCTACACCCCTCCACCCCTCCCTATCTCTCTAACCCCCTCCAGCCCTACATCCCTCCCTATCTCTGTAACCTCCTCCAGCACCTACACCCCTCCCTATCTCTGTAACTTCCTCCAGCCCTACACCCCTCCCTTTCTCTGTGCCCCCCTCCAGCCCCTACACCCCTCCCTATCTCTCTAACCCCCTCCAGCCCTATATCCCTCCCTATCTCTGTAACCTCCTCCAGCACCTATACCCCTCCCTATCTCTGCAACATCCACCAGCCCCTACACCCCTCCCTATCTCTGTAACTTCCTCCAGCCCTACACCCCTCCCTATCTCTATAACCTCCTCCAGCCCCGACACCCCTCCCTATCTCTGTAGTCCCTCCCGCCCCTACACCCCTCCCTATCTCTGTAACCCCTTCAGCCCCTACACCCCTCCACCCCTCCCTATCTCTCTAACCCCCTCCAGCCCTACATCCCTCCCTATCTCTGTAACCTCCTCCAGCACCTACACCCCTCCCTATCTGTGTAACTTCCTCCAGCCCTACACCCCTCCCTTTCTCTGTGCCCCCCTCCAGCCCCTACACCCCTCCCTATCTCTCTAACCCCCTCCAGCCCTATATCCCTCCCTATCTCTGTAACCTCCTCCAGCACCTATACCCCTCCCTATCTCTGCAACATCCACCAGCCCCTGCACCCCTCCCTATCTCTGTAATCTCCTCCCACGCTACACCCCTCCATTTCTCTGTAATCCTCTCCCTCCCTACTATCCTCCCTATCTCTGTAACCTCCTCCAGCCCCTACACCCCTCCCTATCTCTGTAATCTCCTCCCACGCTACACCCCTCCATTTCTCTGTAATCCCCTCCCTCCCTACAATCCTCCCTATCTATGTAACCTCCTCCAGCCCCTACATCCCTCCCTATCTCTGTAACCTACTCCAGCCCCTACACCCCTCCTTATCCCTGTAACCTCCTCCAGCCCCTACACCTCTCCCTATCTCTGTAACCTCCTCCAGCCCTGCACCCCTCCCTATCTCTGTAACCCTACACCCAATGTCGCTTTAAGCCGTATAGCACTCCAGTGAGCTCGCCGAGCTGGTTAGTTGGCTTGTCAATGCATGAATCGCACCTGCGCGTTATTTTGAATGACCCGCCCAGCCCTTAAAGGGGCAGCACAGCGACAAACAAAATCACAGTGATCGTGTCTCACAACTCCCGAGATCTCTGTGCTCCTCCAATTCTGTCCTCTTGCACATCCCCCGATTATAATCGCCCCACCATCGGTGGCCGTGCCTTCTGTTGCCTGGGCCCTGAGCTCTCGAACTCCCTCCCTAAACCTCTCCGCCTCTCTCTCCTTTAAGACGCTCCTTGAAACCTGCCTCTTTGTGCCAGGTTTTGGTCACCTGTCGCAATATCTCCTTCAGTGGCTCTGTGTCAGATTCTGTCTGATTCACGCTCCCATGAAGCACCGGCGATATTTTCCTGGTTAACCGTTGTGTAGAAGTGTTTGGCTTGTAATTTAATCCACAGTGAGCGACACAGCAAATACTGTGAATTATTCTCATTTCTTGTTAATCATTTTGCTTTCCCAGTGGTGTGCATTGAAATAAATTCTACATCCTTACCCGCCTTTGGGGAGGTGCATTTAATGTTTGATCGTGCTGTGCAGTGAGTAATTCTCTCAGCAATTTGCTCCTTAGTCAGAGTTTTAAGCCTCGACTGGTCAATTAGTATTGGGTCCGATGCAGCACTCGGCATTTCAATCACGGCAACCCAGCTCGGAATGTGAGGGATAAATAATGATTAAGGTTCCTCCTGTGCTGAGTCTGGGAGTGAATCACGTGTTAAAATTCCTGACTGCTTCTGATATGTACTGACTGTTCCCTCATTTATTCACCATTATAGCAGCAATTTCACAGAATCTCCCAGCACAGGAGGCCATTGGGCCCATCGAGCCTGTGCCGGCTCTGTGACAGGGCGATCCCATCAGTCCCACTCCCCGCTCTTTCCCCACAGCCCGGCAAATCTTTCCCCTTCCAGTATTTACCCAATTCCCGGTTTGAAAGTTACTATTGAATCTGCTCCCACCGCCCTTTCAGGCAGCGCGTTCCCGATCACAACAACTCGCTGCGTAAACACATTCTCCCCATCTCCCCCTCTGGTTCCATCGCCGATTATCGTCAATCTGTGTCCCTCTGGTTACCGGCCCTCCTGCCCCGGGGAACAGGTTCTCCCGATCCACTCGATCAAAACCCACATGATTTTGAACCCCTCTATTAAATCTCCCCTTAACCCTCTCTGCTCTGAGGAGAACAACCCCAGCTTCTCCAGTCTCTCCCTGTCACTGAAGTCCCTCATCCCTGGAACCATTCTGGTCAACCCCCTCTGCACCCTCTCCAGGGCCGTGACACCCTCCCTACAGTGTGGGGCCCAGAATTGGACATATTTATACAGCGCATGAACAGATTAAACCAGGACTGTGATCAGACAATCTGACACCAAGCCACACAAGGACAAATAGCTTGGGCACACTGTTAGGTTTTAAGGAGCATCTTAAAGGAGGAGAGAGAGTTGGCGAGATCTTGACCTGCACCAAGTCCCACTCACCCATCACCCCCTGTGCACACTGACCGACACTGGCTCCCGGTTAAAAAATGCCTCGATTTCTAAATTCTCATCTCGGGTTCACATCCCTCCATGTTCTCAACCCTCCTATCTCTGTAACCCCCTCCCATCCTACACCCCTCCCTATCTCTGTAACCCCCTCCCATCCTACACCCCTCCCTATCCCTGTAACCCCCTCCCATCCTACACCCCTCCCTATCTCTGTAACCCCCTCCCATCCTACACCCCTCCCTATCTCTGTAACCCCCTCCCTCCATACACCCCTCCCTATCTCTGTAACCCCCTCCCATCCTACACCCCTCCTTATCTCTGTAACCCCCTCCCCCCCCCTACACCCCTCCCTATCTCTGTAACCCCCTCCCATCCTACACCCCTCCCTATCTCTGTAACCCCCTCCCTCCATACACCCCTCCCTATCTCTGTAACCCCCTCCCATCCTACACCCCTCCTTATCTCTGTAACCCCCTTGCCCCCTACACCCCTCCCTATCCCTGTAACCCCCTCCCATCCTACACCCCTCCTTATCTCTGTAACCCCCTCCCCCCCCTACACCCCTCCCTATCCCTGTAACCCCCTCCCTCCATACACCCCTCCCTATCTCTGTAACCCCCTCCCACCTACACCCCTCCCTATCCCTGTAACCCCCTCCAGCCCCTACTCCCCTCCCTATCCCTGTAACCCCCTCCAGCCCCTACACACCTCCCTATCTCTGTAACCTCCTCCAGCCCTACACATCTCCCTATCTCTGTAACCTCCTCCAGCCCCTCCACCCCTCCCTATCTCTGTAACCCTCTCCAGCCCCTACCCCCACTCCCGATCTCTGTAACCTCCTCCCACCCTACACCCCTCCCTATCTCTGTAACCTCCTCCAGCCCCGACACCCCTCCCTATCTCTGTAACCCCCTCCAGCCCCTACACCCCTCCCTATCCCTGTAACCTCCTCCATAGAAACATAGAAACAGAGAAAATAGGTGCAGGAGTAGGCCATTCGGCCCCTCGAACCTGCACCACCATTCAATAAGATCATGGCTGATCATTCCCTCAGTACCTCTTTCCTGCTTTCTCTCCATACTCCTTGTTCCACTTAGCCGTAAGGGCTATATCTAACTCCCTCTTGAATATATCCAATGAACTGGCATCAACAACTCTCTGCGGTCGAGAATTCCACAGGTTCACCACTCTCTGAGTGAAGAAGTTTCTCCTCATCTCGGTCCTAAATGGCTTACCCCTTATCCTTCGACTGTGACCCCTGGTTCTGGACTTCCCCAACATCGGGAACATTCTTCCTGCATCTAACCTGTCAAGTCCCGTCAGAATTTTATATGTTTCTATGAGATCTCCTCTCATTCTTCTAAATTCCAGTGAATATAAACCTAGTCAACCCAGTCTTTCTTCATCTGTCAGTCCTGCCATCCCGGGAATCAGTCTCTGAACCTTCGCTGCACTCCCTCAATAGCAATATTCCAGCCCATACACCCCTCCCTATCTCTGTAACTCCCTCCCCACCCTACACCCCTCCCTATCTCTGTAACCTCCTCCAGCCCCTACTCCCCTCCCTATCTCTGTAACTCCCTCCCCACCCTACACCCCTCCCTATCTCTGTAACTCCCTCCCCACCCTACACCCCTCCCTATCTCTGTAACCTCCTCCAGCCCCTACTCCCCTCCCTATCTCTGTAACTCCCTCCCCACCCTACACCCCTCCCTATCTCTGTAACCCCCTCCCACCTGACACCCCTCCCTATCTCTGTAACCCCCTCCCACCCTACACCCCTCCCTATCTCTGTAACCCCCTCCCACCCGACACCCCTCCCTATCTCTGTAACCCCCTCCCACCCTACACCCCTCCCTATCTCTGTAACCCCCTCCAGCCCCAACACCCCTCCCTATCTCTGTAACCCCCTCCCACCCTACACCCCTCCCTATCTCTGTAACCCCCTCCAGCCCCAACACCCCTCCCTATCTCTGTAACCTCCTCCAGCCCTACACCCCTCCCTACCTTTGTAACCCCCTCCAGCCCCTACACCCCTCCCTATCTCTGTAACGCCCACCCATTCTACACCCCTCCCTATCTATGTAACCCCCTCCAGCCCCCAGACCCCTCCCTATCTCTGTAACCCCCTCCCACCCTACACCCCTCCCTATCTATGTAACCCCCTCCAGCCCCTACACCCCTCCCTATCTCTGTAACCCCCTCCCACCCTACACCCCACCCTATCTCTGTAACCTCCTCCAGCCCTACACCCTCCCTTTCTCTGTAACCCCCTCCAGCCCTTACACCCCTCCCTATCTCTGTAACCCCCACCCATTCTACATCCCTCCCTATCTATGTAACCCCCTCCAGCCTCTAGACCCCTCCCTATTTCTGTAACCCCCTCCCACCCTACACCCCTCCCTATCTATGTAACCCCCTCCAGCCCCTACACCCCTCCCTATCTCTGTAACCCCCTCCCACCCTACACCCCACCCTATCTCTGTAACCTCCTCCAGCACCTACACCCTCCCTTTCTCTGTAATCCCCTCCAGCCCTTACACCCCTCCCTATCTCTGTAACCCCCACCCATTCTACACCCCTCCCTATCTATGTAACCCCCTCCAGCTCCTAGACCCCTCCCTATCTCTGTAACCCCCTCCCACCCTACACCCCTCCCTATCTATGTAACCCCCTCCAGCCCCTACACCCCTCCCTATCTCTGTAACCTCTTCCAGCCCTACACCCTCACTATCTCTGTAACCCCCTCCAGCCCCTAGACCCCTCCCTATCTCTGTAACCCCCACCCATCCTACACCCCTCCCTATCTCTCTAACCCTACACCCAATGTCACTTTAAGCCGTATAGCACTCCAGTGAGCTCGCCGAGCTGGTTAGTTGGCTTGTCAATACATGAATCGCACCTGCGCGTTATTTTGAATGACCCGCCCAGCCCTTAAAGGGGCAGCACAGCGACAAACAAAATCACAGTGATCGTGTCCCACAACTCCCGAGATCTCTGTGCTCCTCCAATTCTGTCCTCTTGCACATCCCCCGATTATAATCGCCCCACCATCGATGGCCGTGTCTTCTGTTGCCTGGGCCCTGTGCTCAGGAACTCCCTCCCTCGACCTCTCCGCCTCTCTCCTCCTTCATGATGCTCCTCAAATTCTCCCTCTTTGACCAAGATTTCGATCTGCTGTACTGATATCAGCTTATCTGGCTCGGTGTCAAATTGTGGCCCCTGTGCAGCGCCTGGGGAGGTGTCACTGCATTACAGGCTGTGTATAAATGGACATTATGTGAGGTGCCAGAGGACTGTTCATATGTGAGGACAGAAAGAGAGAGAAATAAAATTGTAGAAAGCAAATATCAGACTAACTACATGATTGTGAAGTGATTGGGGGAATAGTTAGTCGCGAGCTGGAGTGCCCTGAGGAGAGCTGTCGGGGCACATGGACATCGAATTCTTACAGCAATGAGATTGACTCACACAACACCAACTTCTGACAATGCTGAAATGGGAAAAAATGGACTGAATCCTAAAGAAAATGCTGGAAATGTTTCTTAATGTAATATTCTCCCCACACTGTGTGTTTCTGTGGAAAGAATACTCTCTTTGTTGGTGATATATATTTAATTTTGGATCTGGTGCGGTGAGAGTTCAGTTATTACCACGCATCAGACATAAAGTTGTCTCTGGTCAGTCTCATATTAACTGCAAGGAATCAATGACTCTATTAATGAAACAAAAAGCGCTGCTTTAAAATGTAATGTTATTTCCATTTGACAATTGTTGTGATGAGATTGAAGGTGAAATCTGTCTCCTTTTCCCATTGTGTTTAATTGAATCTCACTGTTTCATTGTGCAGGGACCTCACGGTGCAGCTGGGGCAGAAGGAAGACAAGGCGATAAAGGAGCCAAGGTAGGAAATGCAGCCCCGAGTCTTGCTGTGTCCAGATCACAAATCACAAGCGTGCAATATTCAGGCAGGCGTGAAACGTGTTAAACTCTACCCGTTCCATGTGTGTTGCCCGAAATCTCGGAAGTCTACACTGGCCAGTGAAAGGGGGACGATGATTCATGTCAGTCAGAGATCAGTATTGTCATTACCTCCAGGATCGAAGCTCAACACCATCCAGGACAAAGCAGCCGCTCGATGGACACGGTACCCACCACCTCCAACACTCACTCCCTCCACCACCTCCAACACTCACTCCCTCCACCACCTCCAACACTCACTCCCTCCACCACCTCCAACACTCACTCCCTCCCCCACCTCCAACACTCACTCCCTCCACCACCTCCAACACTCACTCCCTCCACCACCTCCAACACTCACTCCCTCCACCACCTCCAACACTCACTCCCTCCACCACCTCCAACACTCACTCCCTCCACCACCTTCAACACTCACTCCCTCCACCACCTCCAACACTCACTCCCTCCACCACCTCCAACATTCACTCCCTCCACCACCTCCAACACTCACTCCCTCCACCACCTCCAACACTCCCTCCCTCCACCACCTCCAACACTCACTCCCTCCACCACCTCCAACACTCACTCCCTCCACCACCTTCAACACTCACTCCCTCCACCACCTCCAACACTCACTCCCTCCCCCACCTCCAACACTCACTCCCTCCACCACCTCCAACACTCACTCCCTCCACCACCTCCAACACTCACTCCCTCCACCACCTCCAACACTCACTCCCTCCACCACCTCCAACACTCACTCCCTCCACCACCTCCAACACTCACTCCCTCCACCACCTCCAACACTCACTCCCTCCACCACCTCCAACACTCACTCCCTCCACCACCTCCAACACTCACTCCCTCCACCACCTCCAACACTCACTCCCTCCACCACCTCCAACACTCACTCCCTCCACCACCTCCAACAGTCACTCCCTCCACCACCTCCAACACTCACTCCCTCCACCACCTTCAACACTCACTCCCTCCACCACCTCCAACATTTACTCCCTCAACCACCTCCAACACTCACTCCCTCCACCACCTCCAACACTCACTCCCTCCACCACCTCCAACATTCACTCATTCCACCACCTCCAACACTCACTCCCTCCCCCACCTTCAACACTCACTCCCTCCACCACCTCCAACACTCACTCCCTCCACCACCTCCAACACTCACTCCCTCCACCACCTCCAACATTCACTCCCTCCACCACCTCCAACACTCACTCCCTCCACCACCTTCAACACTCACTCCCTCCACCACCTCCAACACTCACTCCCTCCACCACCTCCAACACTCACTCCCTCCACCACCTCCAACACTCACTCCCTCCACCACCTCCAACATTCACTCCCTCCACCACCTCCAACATTCACTCCCTCCACTACCTCCAACATTCACTCCCTCCACCACCTCCAACACTCACTCCCTCCACCACCTCCAACACTCACTCCCTCCACCACCTCCAACATTCACTCCCTCCACCACCTCCAACATTCACTCCCTCCACCACCTCCAACACTCACTCCCTCCACCACCTCCAACACTCACTCCCTCCACCACCTCCAACACTCACTCCCTCCACCACCTCCAACACTCACTCCCTCCACCACCTCCAACACTCACTCCCTCCACCACCTCCAACACTCACTCCCTCCACCACCTCCAACACTCACTCCCTCCACCACCTCCAACTCTCACTCCCTCCACCACCTCCAACATTCACTCCCTCCCCCACCTCCAACACTCACTCCCTCGACCACCTCCAACACTTACTCCCTCCACCACCTCCAACACTCACTCCCTCCACCACCTCCAACACTCACTCCCTCCACCACCTCCAACATTCACTCCCTCCACCACCTCCAACACTCACTCCCTCCACCACCTCCAACACTCACTCCCTCCACCACCTCCAACACTCACTCTCTCCACCACCTCCAACATTCACTCCCTCCACCACCTCCAACATTCACTCCCTCCACCACCTCCAACATTCACTCCCTCCACCACCTCCAACACTCACTCCCTCCACCACCTCCAACACTCACTCTCTCCACCACCTCCAACACTCACTCCCTCCACCACCTTCAACATTCACTCCCTCCATCACCTCCAACATTCACTCCCTCCACCACCTCCAACACTCACTCCCTCCAACACTCACTCCCTCCAGCACCTCCAACACTCACTCCCTCCACCACCTCCAACACTCACTCCCTCCACCACCTCCAACACTCACTCCCTCCACCACCTCCAACACTCACTCCCTCCACCACCTTCAACATTCACTCCCTGCACCACCGGCGCCCCCTGGCTGCAGTGTGCACCATCTACAAGATGCACTGCAGCAACTCGCCAAGGCTTCTTCGGCAGCACCTCCCAAACCCGCGACCTCTACCACCTAGAAGGACAAGGGCAGCAGGCGCACTTGTAGGGAACCATAATAGAAATAACAGGAATAAACCCAATGGGGAATTCAGGAGAAACTTCTTTACCCAGAGAGGGGTGAGAATGTGGAACTCGCTGCCACAGGGAGGGGTTGAGGTGAATAGTATCGATGTATTTAAGGGGAAGCTGGATAAACACATGAGGGAGAAAGGAATAGAAGGATATGGGGATAGGGTGAGATGGAGAGGGGTGGGAGGGGACTGGTGTGGGACATAAACCCCGGCACGGAGCGGTGGGGCATAAACCCCGGCACGGAGCGGTGGGGCATAAACCCCGGCACGGAGCGGTGGGGCATAAACCCCGGCACGGAGCGGTGGGGCATTAAACCCCGGCACGGAGCAGTGGTGCATAAACCCCGGCACGGAGCGGTGGGGCATAAACCCCGGCACGGAGCGGTGGGGCATAAACCCAGGCACGGAGCGGTGGGGCATAAACCCCAGCACGGAGCGGTGGGGCATAAACCCCGGCACGGAGCGGTGGAGCATAAACCCCGGCACAGAGCGGTGGGACATAAACCCCGGCACGGAGCGGTGGGACATAAACCCCGGCACGGAGCGGTGGGCCCAATGTGCTGTACACTCTGTAATTCTAACTTTGATCAATAGTATAGAATGGGTGATATGGAATCACGTCGATGTTATATTCCCCGCCCAATATTCCTTTGTGTTGAAGACAAGAGAAGGTAAAGTCAGCATGCAGTATAACAGGCCTGCGTTTGGATATCACCCATCTTACACCCTCACCTGATCTTACCCCCGCTGTGTGACGTTGGGAGGAAGTGTAAGAGGGATTCCCCACACCCACCTTCCACAGCTGAACGCTTTGCAGTCGCGGCTTTGAATGCAGGAAACCCGCACTAAACCTTTTATACTTTTGCTGCAAACGGGAGATTTTGGCCATCTGGAGGAAGGCAGTGGGTGAGGATAGGTCGGAGAATGGGTCCATTAATCCTCGCTTGATGAGGATTGGGGGGGGATGGGTGCAGTAATCTCGGGGCGGGGGTGAGGATTGGGGGGGATGAGGTTTGGGGGGGTGAGGATTGGGGAGGGGTGAGGATTGCAGGGGGTGAGGATTTGGGGGGTGAGGATTGGAGGGGGTGAGGATTGGGGGGGTGAGGATTGGGGAGGGGTGAGGATTGGGGGGGTGAGGATTGGAGGGGGTGAGGATTGGGGGGGTGAGGATTGGGGAGGGGTGAGGATTGGAGGGGTGAGGATTGGGGGGGTGAGGATTGGAGGGGTGAGGATTGGAGGGGTGAGGATTGGAGGGGTGAGGATTGGGGGGGTGAGGATTGGGGAGGTGAGGATTGGGGTGAGGATTGGGGGGGTGAGGATTGGGGGTGAGGATTGGAGGGGTGAGGATTGGAGGGGTGAGGATTGGGGGGGTGAGGATTGGGGTGAGGATGGGGGGGTGAGGATTGGGGGGGGTGAGGATTGGTGGGGTGAGGATTGGGGAGGTGAGGATTGGGGGTGAGGATTGGAGGGGTGAAGATTGGGGGGGTGAGGATTGGGGGAGGTGAGGATTGGGGGAGGTGAGGATTGAGGGGTGAGTATTGGGGGGGGGGTGAGGATTGGGGTGGTGAGGATTGGGGGTGATGAGGTTTGGAGGGGTGAGGATTGGGGGTGAGGATTGGGGTGGTGAGGATTGGGCGGTGAGGATTGGAGGGGTGAGGATTGGAGGGGTGAGGATTGGAGGGGTGAGGATTGGGGGGTGAGGATTGGGGGTGATGAGGTTTGGAGGGGTGAGGATTGGGGGTGAGGATTGGGTAGGTGAGGATTGGGGGGGGGTGAGGATTGGGAGGACAGTAATCTTAGAACATAAGAGCATAAGAAATAGAAGCAGGAGTAGGCCACCTGGCCCCTCGAGCCTGCTCCGCCATTCAATAAGATCATGGATGATCTGATCATGGACTCAGCTCCACTTCCCCGCCCGCTCCCCATAACCCTTTACTCCCTAATCGCTCAAAAATCTGTCTCTCTCCGCCTTAAATATATTCAATGACCCAGCCCCCACAGCTCTCTGGGGCAGAGAATTCCACAGATTTACAACCCTCTGAGAGAAGAAATTCCTCCTCATCTCAGTTTTAAATGGGCGGCCCTTTATTCTGAAACTGTGCCCCCGAATTCTAGTCTCCCCCAAGAGGGGAAACATCCTCTCTGCATCCACCGTGTCGAGCCCCCTCAGTGTCTTATATATTTTGATAAGATCACCTCTCATTCTTCTGAACTCCAATGTGTATAGGCCCAACCTACTCAACCTATCTTCATAAGACAACCCTTTCATCCCATGAATCAACCGAGTGAACCTTCTCTGAACTGTCTCCAATGCAAGTATATCCTACCTTAAATATGGAGACCAAAACTGTACGCAGTACTCCAGGTGTGGCCTCACCAATACCCTGTACAGTTGTAGCAGGACTTCTCTGCTTTTATACTCTATCCCCCTTGCAATAAAGGCCAACATTCCATTGGCCTTCCTGATCACTTGCTGTACCTGTATACTAACTTTTTGTGTTTCATGCAGAAGGACTCCCAGGTCCCTCTGTACCGCAGCACTTCGCAATTTTTCTCCATTTAAATAATAAATTACTCATGTATTTTTCCTACCAAAGTGGATAACCTCACACTTTCCCACATTATACTCCATCTGCCAAATGTTTGCTCACTCACTGAACCTGCCTATGTCCCTTTGTAGATTCTCTGGGGCTGAAATTGACTGTCCCCGAAGGGACGGTTACCGTGGGGTTTGGGCGGCCGATTGAAATAATCGCTGAGTGGCTGTGGTCGGGTGTTTCCCCCCCCCCCCGAGCAATATTCAGCTCGGGGGGAGGGGAGGGGGGCGTTGAGCGATGTGCACTCCAGCCGGAAACGGCACGGTGAAGCCGCGGTAAAGGAAGGTTTTCTGCCGTGAGCTCAGCAGCACGCGGGCCGCTGAAAGACGGCCAGGACAGCGAAATTCAGCGATGGTCAGGTCGGATTTTTCCCGACAGTGCCCCCGTGAGGTTTTCGATTCGGTGCAGGAATGTGACACCGCTGGAGATTTGCCGCGATCAGGTCCGTTTGGTAGGGAAAGAGTTTTATTAATTTTCGTGTTTTTATTTCAGATTCCATCATCCGCTGTATTTAGCTTTTGATAGAGTTTTATTAATTGTTTTGGCTCCATTAAAGCTGCTGAGTGTGCTGTCAGAGGTCTGCACATACCCCGGTACTTTTGTACAACTTTCAGGTCTGACTCTTTAGTGGAGGCCTGTGGGTTGCAGAGACCTGCTGGGCAGGGTTCACCCTGAGGATGGGGGGAGTGTTGGGAGGGGACACCTGGTCAGTGCAGGGCAGCACACAGGAGAAGGCATCGCTGTCAGCACCGTACAGACAGGCAGTGGGCAGGGCAGGCAGAGCCGTGATTCATTCATTCTGTGCCACACCAGTGTGCTCATCTTCACCGGCCCCAATCAGCATTGTGATTGGCTGCTTGGGGACAAGGGATATCCCTTGTGGCTGCTCACTCCACTGTGGAACCCCAGGACAGCACCAGAGCGTGCATACAATGACGCTCATTGTGTCACCAGGTGCATCATCGAGCAGTGTATAGGCGGCATCCTTAAACACAGGTTCCGGTGCCGAGACCCTCTGGTGCCACCTCGCAATACTCTCCTCAACGGGTCTCCATCATCGTCGTGGTCTGCAGCAAGCTGCACAACCTGGTCATCCTGAGGGGACAGCCACTGGAGGTCAAGCCAGCAGTACCACCTGAGGAGGAGGGGAGGGGGAGGAGGAGGAGGAGGAGGAGGAGGGGGAGGAGGGGGAGGAGGAGGAGGAAGGGGAGGAGGAGGAGGAGGAGGAGGAGGAGGAGGTGGAGGAGGGGGAGGAGGAGGAAGGGGAGGGGAGGAGGAGGAGGAGGGGAAGGAGGAGGAGGGGGAGGAGGAGGAGGGGGAGGGGGAGGAGGAGGAGGAAGGGGAGGAGGAGGAGGGGAGGAGGAAGAGGAAGAGGAGGAGGAGGGGGAGGAGGAAGAGGAGGAGAAGGAGGAGGGGGAGGGGGAGGAGGTGGAGGAGGGGGAGGAGGAGGAGGGGAGGAGGAAGAGGAAGAGGAGGAGGAGGAGGAGGAGAAGGAAGAGGGGGAGGGAGAGGAGGAGGGGAGGAGGAAGAGGAAGAGGAGGAGGAGGGGGAGGAGGAAGAGGAGGAGGGGGAGGAGGAAGAGGAGGAGGAGGGGGGGGAGGAAGAGGAAGAGGAGGAGGAGGAAGGAGAGGAGGGGGAGGAGGAGGAGGATGAGGGGAGGGGGAGGAGGAGGAGGTGGAGGAGGAGGGGGAGGGGGAGGAGGAGGAGGAGGAGGTGGAGGAGGGGGAGAAGGAGAGGAGGGGGAGGAGGAGGAGGAGGGGGAGGAGGAGGAGGGGGAGGAGGAGGAAGGGGAGGGGAGGAGGAGGAGCAGGATCCATGTTGCCCCAGAGCTAGGAGGCGTTGACCCACACTGTTCATCAGTGTCTCCAGCTCCCTATCAGTGACCCTGTTGTCTCTCCTGCACCTCTCACACCAGCCATCCTTCCAAACTCCTTCCCCCCTCAATACCTTGCTGCAGACCCAGGTCTTTAAAAAGGCCCGGGAGCAGTTGGCTCGTTAGAAACCCTTACCTGCCTGCTGAATTTCTCAGTGGTGATACCTCTCACATTAAGACAGCCACACCGCTGAAAACTCCACTTTGGAAGGGTTCATTAGTGCTGGAATCCATTTGTTTACTTTTGGAGCTGAATATGGGGTGGCCCAGCCACAAAAAGATTTTGGCACTAATGGCCCCAATAAGGCGGTGGGAGCACCAGCCTTCCAGCGGGACTGAATTTAGGGCATTTTGTGTCCTCCTCACAACTTGCTTTCCCATCCATCTTTATATCATCAGCAAACTTGGCTACATTACACCGGTCCCTTCATCCAAGTCATTAATATAGATTGTAAATAGTTGGGGTCCCAGCACTGATCCCTGCGGCATCCCACTAGTCACTGTTTGCCAACCGGAAAATGACCCATTTATCCCGACTCTCTGTTTTCTGTTAGTTAGACAATTCTCTATCCATGCTAATATATTACCCCCACCCCTGTGAACTTTTATCTTGTGCAGTAACCTTTTATGTGGCACCTTATTGAATGCCTTCTGGAAATCCAAATACACCACATCCACTGGTTCCCCCTTATCCACCCTGCTCGTTACATCCTCAAAGAACTCCAGCAAATTTGTCAAACGTGATTTCCCTTTCATAAAACCATGCTGACTCTGCTTGATTGAATCATGCTTTTCCAAATGTCCTGCTACTGCATCCTTAATAATGGACTCCAGCATTTTCCCAACCACAGATGTGAGGCTAACTGGTCTATAGTTTCCTGCTTTCAGTCTCTTTCCTTTTTTAAATAGGGGTGTTACATTTGTGGTTTTCCAATCTGCTGGGACCTCCCCAAAATCCAGGGAATTTTGGTAGATTACAACCAATACATCCACTATCTCTGCAGCCACTTCCTTTAAGACCCTAGGATGTAACCATCAGGTCCAGGGGACTTGTCTGTCTTTAGTCCCATTATTTTAACGAGTACTTTTTCTTTAGTGATTGTTTTATGTTCCTCCCTCCCTATAGCCTCTTAATTATTTATTATTGGGATGATTTTCGTGTATTCTACCGTGAAAACCGATACAAAATATTTGTTCAATGTCTTTGCCATTTCGCTGTTTCCATTATTCATTCCCCAGTCTCATCCTCCAGGGGACCAACATTTACTTTAGCTAATCACCTTTTTATATGCCTGTAGAAGCTCTTTATTTGTTTTTATATTTCTTGCTAGTTTACTCTCATAATCCACCTTCTCTCTATTATTTTTTAGTCATCCTTTGCTGGTTTTCAAAAATGTCCCAATCTTGGCCACATTGTATGCCTTTGTTTTTAATTTGATACCACGGATGGCTATCCCTTCTCTTACAGACTTTCCTTCTTATTGGGGTATATTTTTGTTGCGAGTTATGGAAATAGTTCCTTAAATGTCTGCCACTGTTCATCAACCGGCCCACACTTTAATCTATTTTCCCAGTCCACTTTAGCCAACTCTGCCTTCATACCTTTGTAGTCTCCTTTATTTAAGCTAAAGACACTGATTTGACATCCAACTTTCTCACCCTCCAACTAAATTTGAAATTCAACCATGTATGGCCACTCATTCCTAGAGGATCCTTTACTATGAATTAATTTATTAATCCTGTCTCATTACACAGTCCCAAATCTAAGATAGCCTGCTCCCTGGTTGGTTCCGCAACATACTGTTCTAAGAAACAATCCCAGAAACACTCTACGAACTCTTCCTCAAGGCTACCTTTGCCAATTTGATTTGTCCAATCAATATGAAGATTAAAATCGCCCATGATTATTGCTGTACCGTTGTACAAGCCTCCATTTAATCTTGATTTATACTATGTCCAACAGTGTAGCTACTGTTAGGGGGCCTATAGACTACGCCCACCAGTGACTAGGTCCCTTATTATTTCTTATTTCCATCCTACTGATTCCCCAGGACACATCTTCCTTAAAAGACCTCGATGTTGTGCTGATTGAAGGTGAGAATTGCGATGCCCCTGGGGCGATCTTGGCCAGGGGAGCGGAGGGAGATGTGACTGCAGTGCAGCGGCCTGGGTCAGTGCAGAATATTGGATTTCTAATTGCCACACATTAGGAATTCTGAGTTGGATTCTGGATAATGCGACCTCTATTAACCTCGATAAACAAGATGTAAATTGCTCTTTAATCTGCAGCGTGAATCAGTCTAGCCTCAGCAAGCGCAACAGGTTGGGGCATCTGTATCGAACGGCGGGTTTGCTTTGACCTGTGAATGTTTGATGCTTTAATACTTCACTGGGGCATCAACATATTCCCGAGCCACTGCTCGACACACCTGATGCTGAGGAAACGGTGAGAAACAGCAGTCTGCTTCGGGAAAAAGGACTGGGACCCACACTGGGACCCACGCTGGGAGACACTGGGACCCACACTGGGAGACACTGGGACCCACACTGGGAGACACTGGGACCCACACTGGGACCCACGCTGGGAGACACTGGGACCCACACTGGGAGACGCTGGGACCCACACTGGGAGACACTGGACCCACACTGGGAGACACTGGGACCCACACTGGAAGACACTGGACCCACACTGGGAGACACTGGGACCCACACTGGGAGACACTGGGACCCACACTGGGAGACACTGGGGCCCACACTGGTCCCTCACTGGGCACACACTGCGCCCACACTGGACCCACACTGGGACCCACACTGGACCAACACTGGGATCCACACTGGACCCACATTGGGATCCACACTGGATCCCAAACTGGGAGACACTGGGACACAAACTGGGGCCCACAGGGAACCACACTGGGTGACACTGGGACCCACACAGGGAACTACACTGGGACCTACACTGGGACTCACACTGGGACCCACACTGGGAGAAACTGGGACCTACACTGGTACCCACACTGGGAGATACTGGGACCCACACTGGGAGACACTGGGACCCACACGGGACCCACACTGGTACCCACACTGGGAGACACTGGGACCTACACTGGGACCCACATTGGGAGACACTGGGACCCACACTGGGACCCACAGGGACCCATATTGGAACCCACACTGGGAGATACTGGATCCACACGGGGAGCCACAATGGTTCCATACTGGGACCCACACTGGGCCCACACTGGGAGACACTGGGACCCACACTGGATCCACACTGGGAGACACTGGGACCCACACTGGATCCACACCGGGAGACACTGGGACCTACACTGGGGCAGACACTGGGAACAATACTGGGAGACACTGGGATCCACACTGCGACCCACATGGGAGACACTGGGAGACACTGAGACACACAGTGGAGCCCACTGGGACCCACACTGGGACACACAGTGGGACCCACACTGGGACCCACACTGTGAGACACTGGGACCCACACTGGGAGACACTGGGACCCACACTGGAGACACTGGGACCTACACTGGGGCAGACACTGGGAACAATACTGGGAGACACTGGGATCCACACTGCGACCCACATGGGAGACACTGAGACACACAGTGGAGCCCACTGGGACCCACACTGGGACACACAGGGACCCACACTGTGAGACACTGGGACCCACGCTGGACCCATTCTAGGACCCACACTGGGAGACAGTGGGATACACACTGAGACCCGCACTGGGAGATACAGGGACCCACATTGGGAGACACTGTGATCCACACTGGGACCCACACTGGGCCCACACTGGGACACACACTGGGGTCCACACTGGGAGACACTGGGACCCACACTGGGACCCACATTGGGAGACACTGGGATCCACACTGGGGCCCACACTGGGACCAACACTGGGACCCACGCTGGGAGACACTGGACCCACACTGGGATCCACACTGGGACCCACACTGGACCAAAACTGGGACCCACACTGGATCCACACTGGGAGACACTGAGACCCACACTGGACCCACGTTGGGACCCACAATGGATCCACAACGGAACCCACAGTGGATCCACACTGGGAGACACTGGGACCCACACCGGAACCTCACCGGGCCCACACTGGGATCCATACTGGAAACCACACTGGGAGACACTTGGACCCACACTGGGACCCACACTGGAATGCACATTGAGAGACACTAGGACTCACACTGGGACACACACTATGACTCGCGCTGGACCCACACTGGGATCCACACTGGGACCAAACTGGGAGACACTGGGACCCACACTGGGGCACACACTGGGACCCACACTGGACCAACACTGGGATCCACACTGGGCCCACATTGGGATCCACACTGGGACCCACACTGGATCCCAAACTGGGAGACACTGGGACCCACACTGGGATCCAAACTGGGGACACTGTGGCCCACAGGAATGCACACTGGGTGACTGGGACCCACATTGGATCAACACTGGGATCCACACTGGACGCACATTGGGATCCACACTGGACCCACATTGGGATCCACATTGGGACCCACACTGGACCCACACAGGTACCCACACTGGGAGACACTGGGACCCAAATTGGTACCCACACTGGGAGATACTGGATCCACACAGGAAGCCACAATGGTTCCACATTGGGACCCACACTGGGACACACACTGGGAGGCACTGGGACCCACACTGGATCCACGCTGGGAGACACTGAGACCCACACTGGACCCACGTTGGGACCCACAATGGATCCACAACGGAACCCACAGTGGATCCACACTGGGAGACACTGGGACCCACACCGGAACCTCACCGGGCCCACACTGGGATCCATACTGGAAACCACACTGGGAGACACTTGGACCCACACTGGGACCCACACTGGAATGCACATTGAGAGACACTAGGACTCACACTGGGACACACACTATGACTCGCGCTGGACCCACACTGGGATCCACACTGGGATCCACACTGGGACCAAACTGGGAGACACTGGGACCCACACTGGGGCACACACTGGGACCCACACTGGACCAACACTGGGATCCACACTGGGCCCACATTGGGATCCACACTGGGACCCACACTGGATCCCAAACTGGGAGACACTGGGACCCACACTGGGATCCAAACTGGGGACACTGTGGCCCACAGGAATGCACACTGGGTGACTGGGACCCACATTGGATCAACACTGGGATCCACACTGGACGCACATTGGGATCCACACTGGACCCACATTGGGATCCACATTGGGACCCACACTGGACCCACACAGGTACCCACACTGGGAGACACTGGGACCCAAATTGGTACCCACACTGGGAGATACTGGATCCACACAGGAAGCCACAATGGTTCCACATTGGGACCCACACTGGGACACACACTGGGAGGCACTGGGACCCACACTGTATCCACGCTGGGAGACACTGGGACCCTCACCGGACCCACGCTAGGATCCACACTGGAAACCACACTGGGGGACACTTGGACCCACACTGGGGCCCACACGGGACGCACACTGGGACCCACACTGGAATGCACACTGGGGGGACATTGGGATCCACACTGGACCCACACTGGGACCCACACTGCAAACCACATTGGGAGACACTGGGACTCATACTGGGAAACACTGGAACACGCACTGCGACCCGCACTGGACCCACACTGGGACCAAACTGGGAGACACTGGGACCCACACTGGGACCCAAACTGGGGGACACTTGGACACACACTGGGGCCCACACTGCGATCCACACTGGGACCCACAGTGACCCACACTGGGAACCAATCTGGGGCCCACGCGTGGACCCACAGGGAGACACTGGGACCCACACTGGGTGACACTTGGACCTACACTGGAACCCGCACTGTGACCCACATTGGGACTCACACTGGGACCCACACTGACCCACACTGGGACATACACTGGGAGACACTGGGACCCACACTGGGGCACACACTGGAACTACACTGGCTGACATTGGGATGCAATCTGTGACCCACACTGGGACCCACAGGGATCCACACTGGGAGACACTGGGAAACACACCGGGACACACACGGGGACCCATACTGGGAGACACTGGGGCCCACACTGGGAGACACTGGGGCCCACACTGGGGCCACTCTGTCACCCACACTGGCACCCACACTGGGCACACACTGGGACCCACATTAGGAGACACACTGGGACCCACACTGACACACACTGGGACATACACTGGGAGACACTGGGACCCACACTGGGAGCACTGAGACCCACACTGGGACCCACACTGACACACACTGGGACATACACTGGGAGACACTGGGACCCACACTGGGAGCACTGAGACCCACACTGGGACCCACAGTGACCCACACTGAGAGACACTGGGAACCACACTGTGACTCACACTGGGAGGCACTGGGGCCCACACTGGGATCCACATTGGAACCCACACGGGGACCCACACCGGAAGACACTGGAACCCACACTGGGACAGGCACTGGGAACAACACTGGGAGACACTGGGATCCACACTGCGACCCACACTGGGAGACACTGGGACCCACACTGGGAGAGACTGGAACACACAGTGGGGCCCACAGGGACCCACACTGGGACTCACACTGTGAGACACTGGGACCCACACTGGACCCACACTGGGAGACACTGGGACCCACAATGTGACCCAAACTGGGACCCACACTGGAACCCACAGTGACCCACACTGAGAGACACTGGGAACCACACTGTGACTCACACTGGGAGGCACTGGGGCCCACACTTTGATCCACATTGGAACCCACACGGGGACCCACACCGGAAGACACTGGAACCCACACTGGGACAGGCACTGGGAACAACACTGGGAGACACTGGGATCCACACTGCGACCCACACTGGGAGACACTGGGACCCACACTGGGATACACTGGAACACACAGTGGGGCCCACTGGGACTCACACTGTGAGACACTGGGACCCACGCTGGACCCATACGAGGACCCACACTGGGAGACAGTGGGATCCACACTGAGACCCGCACTGGGAGACACTGTGATCCACACTGGGACCACACTGGGCCCACACTGGGACACACACTGTGATCCACACTGGGCCCACACTGGGATACACATTGGGAGACACTGGGACCCGCACTGGGAGACACTGGGACCCACACAGGGACCCACACTGGGAGACACTGGATTCATACTGGGAGCCACAATGGTTCCACACTGGGACCCACACTGGGAGACACCGAGACCCACACTGGACCCACACTGGGACCCATAATGGATCCACAATTGGGACCCACACTGGATCCACACTGGGAGACACTGGGGCCCACGCTGGATCCTCACTGGGCACACACTGGGATCCACTCTGGTCCCACACTGGGAGGCTCTTGGACCCACACTGGGGACCACACTTGGTGACACTGAGACCCAGACTGGGACCCACACTGGCACCCACACGGGGAGACACTGTGACCCACACTGGGATACACTGGTACACACACTGTGACCCACATTGGGACCCACTCTGGACCTACACTGGGATCCACACTGGACCGACACTGGGAGACACTGGGGCCCACACTGGGACCCACACCGGGAGACACTGGGACACATACTGGGATACACTGGTACACACACTGTGACCCACATTGGGACCCACTCTGGACCTACACTGGGATCCACACTGGACCGACACTGGGACCCACACTGGGAGACACTGGGGCCCACACTGGGACCCACACCGGGAGACACTGGGACACATACTGGGATACACTGGTACACACACTGTGACCCACATTGGGACCCACTCTGGACCTACAATGGGGCCCACACTGGGACCCACACTGGGACCCACACTGAGACGCACACTGGGAGACACTGGGGCCCACACTGGACCCACACTGGGGCCCACAGGGACCCACACTGGGAGACACTGGGACCCACACTGGACCCACACTGGGTGACACTGGGACCCGCAATGGACGCACACTGGGCTCGCAATGGACGCACACTGGGCTCACACTGGGACCCACACTGGGCCCACACTAGGATGCACACGGGATCTACACTGGGGCCCACACTGGATCCACATGGGGAGAAACTGGGACCCACACTGGACCCTCACTGTGCCCACACCAGGACACACACTGGATCCACTCTGGGAGACACTGGGACCCACACTGGGATGCACACTTGGAGGCACTGAGATCCACACTGGACCAAACTGGGATCCACACTGGGCCCACTTTGGGATCCATACTGGGAGACACTGGGACCCACACCGGGACCCACACTGGGACCCATACTGGACCCACACTGGATCCACACTGGGACGCACACTGGGACCCAGGCTGGGAATCACTGGGACCCGCACTGGGCGCACACTGAGACATACACTGGGACCCACACTTGGCCAACACTGGGACCCACACTGGGAGACACTGGGACCAAAACTGAGACCCACACTGGGCCCCACACTGGGACGCACACTGGGACCCAGGCTGGGAATCACTGGTACCCGCACTGGGAGGCTCTGGGACCCATACTGGGACCCACACTGGGAGCCACACTAGACCCACACCGGGACTCACACTGGGAGATGCTGGTACCCACACTGGGCCCACACTGAGAGCCACACTGGGAATCACTGGGACCCACGCTGGGATCCATACTGGGCCCACACTGGGATGCACACTGGGCTTGCACTGGGACCCATATTGGGCCCACACTAGGATGCACACTGGGAGACACTGGGATCCAAACTGGACCCACACTGGGACCCAAACTGGGAGACACTGTGACCCACACTGGACCCACACCAGGACTCACACTGGGAGATGCCGGTACCCACACTGGGCCCACACTGGGATGCACACAGTGTCCACACTGGAATGCACACTGGGACCCACACTGGGAGACACTGGAACCCACACTGAGCCCCACACTGTGACCCACACTGGATCCACACTGGATCCACACTGGGGTCCACACTGGGACCCACACTGGATCCACACTGTGCCCATACTGGGGCGCACACTGGGGCCCACACTGGGAATCACTGGAACCCACACGGGCCCACACTGGGAATTACTGGGACCCACACTGGACCCACATTGGGACGCACGCTGGGCTCACACTGGGATGCACACTGATCTCACACTGGGCCCACACTGGGATGCACACTGGGCAACACTGGGATCCACACTGGACCCTCACTGGGACCCACACTGGGCCCATACTGGGAGGCACTGGTCCCCACACTGGAACCTCACTGGTCCCCACATTGGGAGACACTGGGGCCCACATTGGGTGACACCGGGGCCGACACTGGACCCACACTGGGGCCCACACTGGGAGATACTGGGACCCACCCTAGACCTGCACTGGGACCCCCACTGGGAGCACTGGGACCCACACTGGATCCACACTGGATCCACACTAGGGTCCACACTGGGACCCACACTGGATCCACACTGGGTCCATACTGGGACGCACACTGGGACCACACTGAGGCCCACACGGGGAATCACTGGTACCCACACTGGGAATCACTGGGACGCACTGGACCCCACACTGGACCCACATTGGGACACACACTGGGATGCACACTGGGCTCACACTGGGCCCACGCTGGGATGCACACTGGGACCCACACTGGGAGACACTGGGACCCAAACTGGACCCTCACTGGTCCCCACACTGGGAGACACTGGGGCCCACACTGGGTGACACTGGGACCCACACTGGACCCCCACTGGGACCCACACTGGGAGATACTGGGACCCATCCTAGACCCACACTGGGACCCACATTGGGAGACACTGAGACCCACACTGGGCCCACACTGGATCTACAATGGGACCCACACTGGATGCACACTGGGAGACACTGGGGCCCACACTGGATCCACTCTGGGAGACACTGGAACCCACACTGGACCCTCATTGGGCCCACTCTGGGACGCACGCTGGATCCACACTGGACCCACACTGGGAGACACTGGGGCCCTCACTGGACTTACACTGGACTCACACTGGGACACACACTGGGCCCACACCGGGATGCACACTGGACCCACACTGGGACCCACACTGGAAGACACTGGGACCCCCACTGGGAGACACTGGGACCCACACTGGGAGACCCTGGACCACAGTCTCTAGAGAAGAGAAAACTGGGAGGTGACCTTATGGAGGTCTTTTAGATTATGAAAGGCTTAAGAGGATAGGTGTGGAGAAGATATTTCCCCTTGTGGGGGAGACCAGAACTCGGGGCCATCAATATCAGACAGTCACTGATAAACCCAATGGGGAATTCAGGAGAAACTTCTTTACCCAGAGAGGGGTGAGAATGTGGAACTCGCTGCCACAGGGAGGGGTTGAGGTGAATAGTATCGATGTATTTAAGGGGAAGCTGGATAAACACATGGGGGAGAAAGGAATAGAAGGATATGGGGATAGGGTGAGATGGAGAGGGGTGGGAGGGGGCTGGTGTGGAGCATAAACCCCGGCACGGAGCGGTGGGGCATAAACCCCGGCACGGAGCGGTGGGACATAAACCCCGGCACGGAGCGGTGGGGCATAAACCCCAGCACGGAGCGGTGGGGCATAAACCCCGGCACGGAGCGGTGGGGCATAAACCCCGGCACGGAGCGGTGGGACATAAACCCCGGCACGGAGCGGTGGGGCATAAACCCCGGCACGGAGCGGTGGGACATAAACCCCGGCACGGAGCGGTGGGGCATAAACCCCGGCACGGAGCGGTGGGTCCAATGGGCTGTGTCTGGGCTGGACACTCGGTGTAGAAACATAGAAACATAGAAACATAGAAAATAGGTGCAGGAGCAGGCCATTCAGCCCTTCTAGCCTGCACCGCCATTCAATGAGTTCATGGCTGAACATGAAACTTCAGTACCCCCTTCCTGCTTTCTCGCCATAACCCTTGATCCCCCGAGTAGTAAGGACTTCATCTAACTCCCTTTTGAATATATTTAGTGAATTGGCCTCAACTACTTTCTGTGGTAGAGAATTCCACAGGTTCACCACTCTCTGGGTGAAGAAGTTTCTCCTCATCTCGGTCCTAAATGGCTTACCCCTTATCCTCAGACTGTGACCCCTGGTTCTGGACTTCCCCAACATTGGGAACATTCTTTCTGCATCTAACCTGTCTAAACCCGTCAGAATTTTAAACGTTTCTATGAGGTCCCCTCTCATTCTTCTGAACTCCAGTGAATACAAGCCCAGTTGATCCAATCTTTCTTGATAGGTCAGTCCCGCCATCCCGGGAATCAGTCTGGTGAACCTTCGCTGCACTCCCTCAATAGCAAGAATGTCCTTCCTCAAGTTAGGAGACCAAAACTGTACACAATACTCCAGGTGTGGCCTCACCAATGCCCTGTACAACTGTAGCAACACCTCCCTGCCCCTGTACTCAAATCCCCTCGCTATGAAGGCCAACATGCCATTTGCTTTCTTAACCGCCTGCTGTACCTACATGCTAACCATGTAATTGGGGACGCGCTGTGTGGGGGTGTCGCGAGCTCGGGGGGAACAGGGGACTTTGGGTCTCTGGGTCCCAAAGCTCTCCCCCAGCAGGGGTTTTCCTCACCTCGTTTCTGGGTCTGTGGGAGACTCATTGATGGAGATCGATCGCCGTGATTGGTCAACAACTCCATTATCGGTGGATCATGGGAGCACGATGGGAGGAGGTGAATTAGATGGACACTGGGTCGTTCCTCGCCAGTGATTCCTCGGTTCCTGTCTATATATAGTGTTTGAAAACATGTACTGTTTTAAGGACCTCAGTGAAAATCTTTATTTCTGTTTCCAAGGAGACTCCTTTATTGTTGTCCATTGAAACACATTTAAACCAACTCTCCCCCCTCCCCCTCAGGAGATCGGGAGATCTTGACACCATTGGAAGTTACGGTTTGCTGATCCTGTGTCATGTGTGCTCTGAGTAAATACCAAACAAGTCATTTGCCTTTTGATCAGAAACTTAACTGGACCAGCCACATAAATACTGTGACTACAAGAGCAGGTCAGAGGCTGGGTATTCTGCAGTGAGTGTCTCACCTCCTGACTCCCCAAAGCCTTTCCACCATCTACAAGACACAAGTCAGGAGTGTGATGGAACACTCTCCACTTGCCTGGATGGTGCAGCTCCAAAAACACTCAAGAAACTCGACACCATCCAGGACAAAGCAGCCGCTTGATTGGCCCCCCATCCATCACCTTCAACACGCACTCCCTCTCATATGTCCTTACTAGACAGTATAAATGCACACAAGGCCCATACTTGAGAGAAGGTCACTCTGTGACCAGGTACCTTTATTACCAAGACCTCAAGTGATGAAGGTGGGTGGAGCTTCCCCTTTTATACCTGAAAGTCCAGGTTAGGAGTGTCTCCCACAAGTTCACCCTCTTGTGGTCAGTGTTCTCAAGGTGTACAACTTAGGTCAGTTTCTATATGGGTTATACTGACAGTTGAATACATGACATCACCTCCCCCCCCAAAGTCTTATTGGGATCACAGGTTGAGTCTCTCTGGTGGTTTACGCTCCCTTGTAGAGCGCCTGAGTTGGGGCTCCGGTTGTTGGGCACTGGCCTGAGTGTCTGCTGTTTGCGGTGCCTCAGGCCTGTCCGGACTGCCCACAGTGACTGGTCTCTCCTCCACTTGGTTCCGGTGTTCAGTCACCTGTGGTGGAGTGAACTCTATATCGTGTTCTTCCTCTGCTTCTTCTATGGGGTTGCTGAACCTCCTTTTTGTTTGATCCACGTGTTTGTGGCAGATTTGTCCATTGGTAAGTTTAACGACCAAAACCCAATTCCCCTCTTTGGCAATCACAGTGCCTGCGAGCCATTTGGGCCCTGCAGCGTAATTAAAGACAAAAACAGGGTCATTGACGTCAATACATCGCGCCCTCGCATTCCTGTCATGGTAGTGATATTGTGACTGACGCCTGCTCTCAACAATTTCTTTCATGGTGGGGTGTATAAGGGATAACCTGGTTTTGAGCGTCCTTTTCATTAGTAGCTCTGCGGGTGGAACCCCTGTGAGCGAGTGTGGTCGGGATCTATTGGCCAACAGGAGGCGTGATAAGTGGGTTTGTAGGGAACCCCCTTGGAATCTGAGCATCCCCTATTTGATTATCTGCACTGCTCGTTCTGCCTGGCCGTTTGAGGCCGGCTTGAACGGTGCCGTTCTAACATGGTTAATTCCATTGCCTGCCATGAAGTCCTGGAATTCAGTGCTTGTGAAGCACGGGCCATTGTCACTGACCAAGATGTCCGGTAGACCGTGGGCGGCGAACATTGCCCGTAGACTTTCTACCGTGGCAGATGATGTGCTTGAATTTAAAATGGCACACTCAATCCATTTGGAGTAGGCATCTACGACAACCAAAAACATTTTTTCCATGAAAGGACCTGCGTAGTCCACATGGATGTGTGACCATGGCTTGGCGGGCCATGGCCAGGGGCTAAGGGGGGCTTCCCTGGGCGCATTGCCCAGCTGGGCACACGTGTCGCACCTGCGAACACAAAGTTCCAGATCTGCGTCTATCCCTGGCCACCAAATGTGTGACCTAGCAATTGCCTTCATCATTTGACAATGCCCGGGTGCTCATTGTGGAGTTCTCTGATAAACACCTCTCTGCCCGTCTGGGGCATAACTACTCGGTTTCCCCACAGTACGCAATTGGCCTGAATCGAGAGTTCATCCTTGTGCCTATGAAACGGTTTAAACTCCTCAGGGCATGCCCCGTACGTGGCTGCCCAGTCCCCATTCAGGACACATTTCTTGACTAAAGACAGTAGCGGGTCTCTATTTGTGAAGACTTTAATCTGACGGGCTGTCACGGGTGAGCCTTCGCTTTCGAAAGCTTCAACAGCCATGACCATCTCAGCACCATGCTCGGTAGCCCCCTCAGTGGTGGCTAGTGGGAGCCTGCTGAGTGCATTGGCGCAGTTTTCGGTGCCCGGTCTGTGCCGAATTGTGTAGTCATAGGCGGCTAATGTGAGTGCCCACCTCTGTATGCGGAACAATGCATTCGCATTTATGGCCTTGTTGTTGGCCAAAAGGGACGTTAGGGGTTTGTGATCTGTCTCCAGCTCAAATTTCCTGCCAAACAGGTACTGGTGCATTTTCTTTACCACATATACACATGCGAGCGCCTCCTTTTCTACCATCCCGTAGCCCCTTTCTGCCTGGGACAGACTCCTGGAGGCATAAGCTACCGGCTGTAACTGACCCTTGGCATTGACATGCTGCAACACACACCCGACACCATAGGACGATGCATCGCACGTTAACACAAGTTTCTTACATGGGTCATATTGCGTTAACAGATTGTTGGAGCATAACAAATTGCGTGCTCTATTAAAAGCCCTTTCCTGGCTGTCCCCCCAGACCCAATCGCGACCTTTGCGTAGGAGCACGTGTAGCGGCTCTAGCAGCGTGCTCAATTTGGGAAGAAAGTTACCAAAATAGTTCAGGAGCCCCAGGAACGAACGCAGCTCCGTCGTGTTACGGGGTCTGGGTGCTCTCTGGATCGCTTCCGTCTTGGACGCAGTAGGTCTGATCCCGTCTGCTGCTACCCTCATCCCCAGGAATTCTACCTCTGGAGCTAGGAAGACACACTTCGCCTTTTTCAGTCGCAGCCCTACCCGGTCCAGTCTGCGTAGCACCTCCTCCAGGTTGTGGAGATGTTCTTCAGTATCGTAACCCGTGATGAGGATGTCGTCCTGAAAAACCACCGTCCCTGGAATCGACTTGAGGAGGCTTTCCATATTTCGTTGGAAGATCGCGGCGGCCGAGCGAATCCCGAACGGACATCTGTTGTACTCAAACAATCCCATTGTGTGTCGTGATGGTGGTCAGTTTCTTCGACTCACTCGCCAGTTCCTGGGTCATGTAAGCTGAGGTCAGGTCCAATTTTGAAAAAAGTTTGCCACCGGATAGCGTCGCAAAGAGGTCCTCCGCTCTCGGTAGCGGGTACTGGTCTTGGAGTGACACCCGATTGATGGTGGCCTTTTAATCACCACATATCCTGACTGACCCATCCGCCTTGTGCACCGGCACAATCGGGCTCGCCCAGTCACTGAATTTGACTGGCGAGATGATGCCTTCCCTCAACAGGCGGTCCAATTCGCATTCTATCTTTTCCCGCATCACGTACGGCACCGCTCTGGCCTTGTGGTGTACTGGCCTGGTGTCCGGGTTTATGTGGATCACTACCTTGGTTCCCATGAAAGTGCCAATGCTGGGTTGAAATAATGGGCCCAAGTTTCGAGCCGTGCCTAGAACGGCGCAGTCCCGAGCTGGACGCCCGTTTTTCGCGCCACAAAGTGCGCAAAAAAAAATCTTCGGTATTCTCCACCTACCTGCAGGTCCTCTGGCCCTCGGCACAGCGCAGCACGAGCTGTGGGGGGCGGAGCCAGGTCCCGGCGCTGAAAACAGTGCCGGGACCTCTGCACATGCGCGCTACAGTCGGCACGCAAGTGCAGTAGCTCCAGACGCCGAACTGTGTGGAAGGGGCCCGAAGCACGCAGCCCCTAGCCCTGGCCCAATGGCCTCACTGGGGCTGCGTGAATGAGGCTCCTCCCACGGCCGGCTCCTGCTCCCCGCCCGACCAGACACCCGCTCTCTCCCCCCCCCTCCCCCCCCCCCCCCGCCCGACCCGACACCCGCTCCCCCCCCCACCCCCGACCCGACACTCGCTCCCCCCCCCCCCCCCCCGACTGATCCGACTCGACCCACGCTCCTGTTCCCGCTCCCCGCCTCCCCGACTGGACCCGACCCGACACCCGCTCCCCCCCCCCGACCCGACCCCCGCTCCCCCCCCCCGACCCGACCCCCGCTCCCCCCCCCCGACCCGACACCCGCTCTCTCCCCCCCCCCGACCCGACACCCGCTCTCTCCCCCCCCCCCGACCCGACACTCGCTCCCCCCCCCCCCCGACTGACCCGACCCGACCCGTGCTCCCCCCCCCACTGGACCCGACCCGACTCCCGCTCCCGGACTGGATCCGACCTGACCTCCTCCCCTCCCTCTCTCTCTCTCTCTCTCCCTCCCTCCCTCTCTCTCTCTCCCTCCCTCCCTCTCTCTCTCTCTCTCTCTCTCCCTCCCCCCCCTCTCTCTCTCTCTCCCTCCGCCCCCCCCTCTCTCTCTCTCTGCCCCCCCTCCCTCCCTCTCTCTCCCCCCTCTCTCTCTCTCCCTCGGCCCCCCCCTCCCTCTCTCTCTCTCCGCCCCCCCCTCCCTCTCTCTCCCCCCCCCTCTCTCTCCCCCCCTCTCTCTCCCTCTCTCTCTCTCCCCCCCCCGACCCGAACCGAACCTCCACTCCCCGACCCGACCCGACCCAACGCCACCTACCTGTAAATCTGGTGCTGGGGACGGGCCCTGCCCGAAGTCTCGGGCCGGCCCATTCAGCCTTCGGTCCCGAAAGCACTTTCACACAGGTAGGAAGATGGTTTATTTAATCTTTTCTTTGCTTATAAATGTTTATTCAGGTTGGATTTATTTGTATAATATTTGTAGAAGTATAACTAAGGATTGATTGTAGAATTTAATGAGTTCCCTTCCCCCCCCCCTCGTTCTGGACGCCTAATTTGTAACCTGCGCCTAATTTTTTTAATGTGTAGAACAGGTTTTTTCAGTTCTACAAAAATCTTCACTTGCTCCATTCTACTTTAGTTTGGAGTACGTTTTCACTGTGGAAACTTTCAAATCAGGCGTCAGTGGCCGGACACGCCCCCTTTTGAAGAAAAAATTCTGTTCCAAAGTAGAACTGTTCTACCTGACTAGAACTGCAGAAAATAAAATGTGGAGAATTGCGATTTCTAAAATAGTTCGTTCTCCACCAGTTGCTCCTAAAAATCAGGCGCAAATCACGTGGAAACTTGGGCCCATTGAGTCAAATTTGTCCAGGACCTGTGAGCATGATACTCGCTCCACAGAGGAAATTGCATTGATATCGCCCCATTTCCAGTTCATGACAGCAAGCCAACTCCTCCCCAGTAGTGCGGGACCGTCCCCCGGGACAATCCAGAGTGGCAACCTGTTCTCCGAATCTTTGTGGGTCACGACTACCGTGGTGCTGCCTAGCACCGGAATGATCTCCTTTGTATATGTCCATAGCTGTTCGTCAATCGGCGATAATTTTGGCCTCCTGGCCTTGGACACCCACAAACTTTCGAACTGTTTGATACCCATCAGGGACTGGCTGGCCCCCATGTCTAGCTCCATTAATACTTGGATGCCATTGAGGAGCACTTTCATCATTATCGGTGGCGTCCTGGTGTATGAACTGTATATGTGCTCCACATGAACTCGCTGAACTTCAGCTTCCAGCAATTTCCCGCAATATTCATTTGGCCTCGTAGGGCTTACATTGGGCCCATCCTCCTTGTACATCAACCTGGCTCCAGGCTTCCTGCACATACGTGCCAAGTGACCGCTGACGTTGCAGTTTCTGCAGGTAAATTGCTGATACCTGCAAGCTCTGGCTGGGTGTTTGCCTCCACACCTCCAGCATGAGCTGGAGGCCCCGTTGTTGGAAACAAAAAGTCCATTACCAGTCGATCGTCTCTGACTGTCTCTGTAACTGTCCTTAAGCGTACCATTAACAGGTGTTGATGGCCCCATTACTGGCCACATTATCCATTGCGATGGCAGGAATCACCGTTCAGCTAGCCATTGTCTCTGTTCAATTCCCCCTTTGGGTTCGGCTACATGCTGGGGCATGTCCGATTGCCCCTGTCTGCCTAGAGAACTGTGTGCCGCGTTAACAATGTTGACTGCCTGGTCGTTTGCCGCATTTGAACCAAGATTTTTGCCATAAATCATTCTGGTCTCTTCCTCCCCTGAGATAATTGTCTGGGCTATCAGAGCCGCCGCTTCCAGGGTCAAGTCTTTGGTCTCAATCAGTTTCCTGAAAACCCCAGCGTGCCCGATGCCCTCAATAAAAAAGTCTCGCAGCATCTCCGCTCTGCATGTATCTGTGAACTTACATAGGCTCACCAGTCGCCGGAGATCTGCCACGAAGTCTGGAACGCTTTGCCCTTCTCGCCGCCGGTGTGTATAAAACCGGTGTCTCGCCATGTGCATGCTGTTCGCCGGTTTAAAGTGTTCCCCGATCAACTTACTGAGCTCTTCGAACGTCTTGTCCGTCGGCTTCTCTGGCGCTAGAAGGTCCTTCATCAGGGAGTACGTCCTGGATCCACAAACCGTCAGGAGATGAGCCCTGCGTTTGTCGGCCGAATCCTGTCCCAACCATTCCTTAGTGACAAAACTTTGCTGTAGTCTCTCAATAAAGTTGTCCCAATCATCACCAACACAGTACCTCTCATCTGTGCTGCTAGTGGCCATGCTCGCGTGGTTTAAATCCCAGTTTCTCGTCGCCAATGATATGTCCTTACTATACAGTATAAATGCTCACAAGGCCCATACTTGAGAGAAGGTCACTCTGTGACCAGTTACCTTTATTACCAAGACCTCAAGAGGCAGACGGTGGGTGGAGCTTCCCCTTTTATACCGGGAAGTCCAGGTTAGGAGTGTCTCCCACAAGTTCGCCCCCTGTGGTCAGTGTTCTCAAGGTGTACAACTTAGGTCAGCTTATACATGGGTTACAATGACAGTCGAATACATGACACCCTCCACCACCGGCGCCCCCTGGCTGCAGTGTGTACCATCTACAAGATGCACTGCAGCAACTCGCCAAGGCTTCTTCGGCAGCACCTCCCAAACCCACGACCTCTACCACCTAGAAGGACAAGGGCAGCAGGAGCATGGGAACACCACCACCTCCACGTTCCCCTCCCAGTCACACTCCATCCCGACTGGGAAATATATCGGCCGTTCCTTCATCGTCGCTGGGTCACAATCCTGGAACTCCCTCCCTAACAGCACTGTGGGAGCACCTTCACCACACGGACTGCAGCGGTTCAAGAAGGCGGCTCACCACCACCTTCTCGAGGGGCAATTAGGGATGGGCAATAAATTTATACACATCCCGTGTATAAATAAAATATCAGGGGTTAGATGGTAAAGCTGCTGTAAGTGAGGAGTGCTGACTGAGGGTTGATTGTGTGCTGACCCTGGCTCTCCGTCCTTGCCCACAGGGAGAAGCAGGTGCCGAGGGACCCCCAGGCAAGACTGGCCCAGTGGGCCCTCAGGGACCCCCAGGAAAATCGGGCCCCGAGGGACTGCGAGGAATTCCGGGCCCTGTCGTAAGTAGAAAAACGAAAAGCACCACAAGCCTTTCACATTTCATTTGGTGTTGATTATCAGACAGGATTAGCGAGGAATAACTTCACTAAAATGATCTTTTATTTTCTGTGCAGGGTGAACAAGGTCTACCAGGCCAACCTGGTCAAGATGGTCCGCCAGGCCCAATTGTAAGTCAATAAACGCACTTACTATTTCTGTTCTTATTTTGTCGTCGGTGGGTTGGAAAGCTGGAATGTGGAATTAGGCTGAGTAGATTTTGGTCGGCCGGCACGTTAACGATGGGCCGAATGGCCTCCTTCCGTGATGTAAACTTCTAATTTCTGTGATTCGCAACGACACAACCTTTGAAATAGTGCAACAGAAACATTTACATATCGCCTAAATATAGTAAACTATCCCAGGGTGCTTCCCAGGAGCATAAATCAGACACAATTTGACACCGAGCCACATAAGTAGACATCAGGGCAGGTGAACAAAAGCTTGGTCGAAGAGGTAAGTTTAAAGGAGCTTCTTAAAGGAGGAGAGCGAGGCGAAGAGGTTTAGGGAGGGAGTTCCAGAGCTTGGGACCCAGGCAGCTGAAGGCACGGCCATCGATGGTGGAGCAAAGGAATTGGGGATTTTACAAGTGGCCAGAATTGGAGGAGCGCAGAGATCTCGGGGGGTTGTGGGGCTGGAGCAGGTTACACAGCTAGGGAGGGGGCAAGGGCCAGGGAGGAATTTGAACACGGGGATGAGAATTTTTAAATCGAGGCGTTGTCAGACCGGGAGCCAATGTAGGTCAGTGAGCCCAGGGGGTGATGGGTCAATGGGACTGGGTGTGAGTTAGGACATGGTCAGTGAGCCCAGGGGGTGATGGGTCAATGGGACTGGGTGTGAGTTAGGACACGGTCAGTGAGCACAGCGGGTGATGGGTCAGTGGGACTGGGTGTGAGTTAGGACACGGTCAGTGAGCCCAGGGGGTGATGGGTCAATGGGACTGGGTGTGAGTTAGGACACGGTCAGTGAGCACAGGGGGTGATGGGGCAATGGGACTGGGTGTGAGTTAGGACACGGTCAGTGAGCACAGGGCGTGATAGGTCAGTGGGACTGGGTGTGAGTTAGGACATGGTCAGTGAGCCCAGGGGGTGATGGGTCAATGGGACTGGGTGTGAGTTAGGACATGGTCAGTGAGCACAGGGGGTGATGGGTCAATGGGACTGGGTGTGAGTTAGGACATGGTCAGTGAGCACAGGGGGTGATGGGTCAATGGGACTGGGTGTGAGTTAGGACACGGTCAGTGAGCACAGGGGGTGATGGGGGTACGGGACTGGGTGTGAGTTAGAACACGGTCAGTGAGCACAGGGGGTGATGGGTCAATGGGACTGGGTGTGAGTTAGGACACGGTCAGTGAGCCCAGGGGGTGATGGGTCAATGGGACTGGGTGTGAGTTAGGACACGGTCAGTGAGCACAGAGGATGATGGGTCAATGGGACTGGGTGTGAGTTAGGACACGGTCAGTGAGCACAGGGGGTGATGGGTCAATGGGACTGGGTGTGAGTTAGGACACGGTCAGTGAGCACAGGGGGTGATGGGTCAATGGGACTGGGTGTGTGTTAGGACACGGTCCGTGAGCACAGGGGGTGATGGGTCAATGGGACTGGGTGTGAGTTAGGACACGGTCAGTGAGCACATGGGGTGATGGGTCAATGGGACTGGGTGGAGTTAGGACACGGTCAGTGAGCACAGGGGGTGATGGGTCAACGGGACTGGGTGTGAGTTAGGACACGGTCAGTGAGCACAGCGGGTGATGGGGTCAATGGGACTGGGTGTGAGTTAGGACACGGTCAGTGAGCACAGGGGGTGATGGGTCAATGGGACTGGGTGTGAGTTAGGACACGGTCAGTGAGCACAGGGGGTGATGGGGGAATGGGACTGGGTGTGAGTTAGGACACGGTCAGTGAGCACAGTGGGTCATGGGTCAATGGAACTGGGTGTGAGTTAGGATATGGTCAGTGAGCACAGGGGGTGATGGGTCAATGGGACTGGGTGTGAGTTAGGACACGGTCAGTGAGCACAGCGGGTGATGGGTGAACGGGACTGGGTGTGAGTTAGGACACGGGGCAGCCAAGGTTTGACTAAATTCAGTGAATTCCTTCAGCTCCCCAGGTAAGATTCAGATAATGATCAGAGTAAAGCTGCCTCTACACTGTCCCGTCACACACTCCCAGGGCAGGTACAGCACGGGTTAGAGATTAATGTGCAAAGTTAAAGCACATGGGATTGGGGGTAGTGTGCTGACATGGATTGAGAACTGGTTGGCAGACAGGAAGCAAAGAGTAGGAGTAAATGGGTACTTTTCAGAATGGCAGGCAGTGACTCGTGGGGTACCGCAGGGTTCTGTGCTGGGGCCCCAGCTGTTTACATTGTACATTAATGATTTAGACGAGGGGATTAAATGTAGTATCTCCAAATTTGCCGATGACACTAAGTTGGGTGGCAGTGTGAGCTGTGAGGAGGATGCTGTGAGGCTGCAGAGTGACTTGGATAGGTTAGGTGAGTGGGCAAATGCATGGCAGATGATGTATATGTGGATAAATGTGAGGTTATCCACTTTGCTGGTAAAAACAGAGAGACAGACTATTATCTGAATGGTGACAGATTAGGAAAAGGGGAGGTGCAACGAGACCTGGGTGTCATGGTACATCAGTCATTGAAGGTTGGCATGCAGGTACAGCAGGTGGTTAAGAAAGCAAATGGAATGTTGGCCTTCATAGCGAGGGGATTTGAGTACAGGGGCAGGGAGATGTTACTACAGTTGTACAGGGCCTTGGTGAGGCCACACCTGGAGTATTGTGTACAGTTTTGGTCTCCTAACTTGAGGAAGGACATTCTTGCTATTGAGGGAGTGCAGCGAAGGTTCACCAGACTGATTTCCGGGATGGTGGGACTGACCTATCAAGAAAGACTGGATCAACTGGGCTTGTATTCACTGGAGTTCAGAAGAATGAGAGGAGATCTCAGTGAAACGTTTAAAATTCTGACGGGTTTAGACAGGTTCGATGCAGGAGGAATGTTCCTAATGTTGGGGAAGTCCAGAACCAGGGGTCACAGTCTAAGGATAAGGGGTAAGCCATTTAGGACCGAGATGAGGAGAAACTTCTTCACCCAGAGAGTGGTGAACCTGTGGAATTCTCTACCACAGAAAGTAGTTGAGGCCAATTCACTAAATATATTCAAAAAGGAGTTAGATGTAGTCCTTACTACAAGAGGGATCAAGGGGTATGGTGAGAAAGCAGGAATGGGGTACTGAAGTTGCATGTTCAGCCATGAACTCATTGAATGGCGGTGCAGGCTCGAAGGGCCGAATGGCCTACTCCTGCACCTATTTTCTATGTTTCTGTGTTTCGCTGTTTCTAGATACAGAGTAAAGCTCTCTCTACATTGTCCCATCAAACACTCCCAGGGCAGGCACAGCACGGGGTTAGATACAGAGTAAAGCTCCCTCTACTCTGTCCCGTCAAACACTCCCAGGGCAGGCACAGGGGGTTAGATACAGAGTAAAGCTCCCTCTACACTGTCCCGTCAAACACTCCCAGGGCAGGTACAGGGGGTTAGATACAGAGTAAAGCTCCCTCTCCACTGTCCCATCAAACACTCCCAGGGCAGGTACAGGGGGGTTAGATACAGAGTAAAGCTCCCTCTACACTGTCCCATCAAACACTCGCCGGGCAGGTACAGGGGGTTAGATACAGAGTAAAGCTCCCTCTACACTGTCCCATCAAACACTCCCAGGGCAGGTACAGCACGGGGTTAGATACAGAGTAAAGCTCCCTCTACACTGTCCCATCAAACGCTCCCAGGGCAGGTACAGCACGGGGTTAGATACAGAGTGAAGAGTTACTAATGGGAGTGTGGTTTGGGATTATAATTTTGGTTGTGATTCTAAGCTAAACTTTCTTCCCGTAGGGTCCACCAGGATTGCCAGGACTGAAGGGAGATCCCGGGAACAAGGGTGAGAAGGTGAGTGAGTGACAGTGCGATGTGTCCTTCTGTCCTTCCGTTATGTGTGACTGTGATAAGTTTAATTCGAGTCTCTGTTAAACGTAGCAAGTTCATCAACTAGTTCATGTTGAAGTTGTTGTTTTGCGAATGATTCCTTTTTGATGATGAAAGATGTAGCGATGCTGAGATAATCTCTCTTCTCTTCCAGGGACACCCTGGTCTGATTGGCCTGATTGGACCCCCGGGGGAACAGGGTGAGAAGGGAGACCGAGGGCTGCCTGGGCTTCAGGGAACACCAGGCACTAAAGGAGACGGCGTAAGCAAACCCATTCATTGCTACTCTCGTAACATGTTCCGTTGTAGACAGGCTTTGAAACTGTATCTGTCCTGTCATCATCATCATCATCATAGGCAGTCCCTCGGAGTCGAGGCAGACTTGCTTCCACTCCTGAAGTGAGTTCTCAGGTGATTGAAGAGTCCAATACGAGAGCCACAGTCCCTGTCACAGGTGGGACAGATAGTGGTTGAGGGAAGGGGAGGGTGGGACTGGTTTGCCGCACGCTCCTTCCGCTGCCTGCGCTTGGTTTCTGCATGCTCTCGGCGATGAGACTCGAGGTGCTCAGCGCACCTCCCGGATGCACTTCCTCCACTTAGGGCGGTCTTTGGCCAGGGACTCCCAGGTGTCGGTGGGGATGTTGCACTTTATCAGGGAGGCTTTGAGGGTGTCCCTGTAACGTTTCCTCTGCCCACCTGGGGCTCGCTTGCTGTGAAGAAGTTCCGAGTAGAGCGTTTGCTTTGGGAGTCTCGTGTCTGGCATGTGGACAATGTGGTCCACCCAATGGAGCTGATCAAGTGTGGTCAGTGCTTCGATGCTGGGGATGTTGGCCTGGTTGGGGAAAAGGACGAGTCAGGTGACCCTGGTTATATAAGGGAAAAAAAGAACTTGCATCTATATAGCGCCTTTCACCACCTCAGGACGTCCCAAAGCGTTTCACAAACAACAAACTATTTTTGATGTGCAGTCACTGTTGTAATGTCGGAAACACGGCAACTCATTTGCGCACAGCAAGCTCCCACAAATGTGCTGCAGGACCATCTCTTTCATTGCAAACTCGTGCACAGGAAAGCCAGCCTGTATTTTGTATTAATGGAGCAAGTCCAGCAACACCACTGAGATCAGCAGCACTCCCTCCTTAACTTCCGTTTCATCCCCTGGTGCAGGTCTTAGGTTTAACATCTCCGACAGTGCAGCACTCCCTCAGTACTGCCCCTCCGACAGTGCGGCACTCCCTCAGTACTGCCCCTCCGACAGTGCGGCGCTCCCTCAGTACTGCCCCTCCGACAGTGCGGCGCTCCCTCAGTACTGCCCCTCCGACAGTGCAGCGCTCCCTCAGTACTGCCCCTCCGACAGTGCGGCGCTCCCTCAGTACTGCCCCTCCGACAGTGCGGCGCTCCCTCAGTACTGCCCCTCCGACAGTGCGGCTCTCCCTCAGTACTGCCCCTCCGACAGTGCGGCGCTCCCTCAGTACTGCCCCTCCGACAGTGCGGCGCTCCCTCAGTACTGCCCCTCCGACAGTGCGGGGCTCCCTCAGTACTGCCCCTCCGACAGTGCGGCGCTCCCTCAGTACTGCCCCTCCGACAGTGCGGCGCTCCCTCAGTACTGCCCCTCCGACAGTGCAGCCCTCCCTCAGTACTGTCCCTCCGACAGTGCAGCACTCCCCCAGTACTGCCCCTCCGACAGTGCAGCCCTCCCTCAGTACTGCCCCTCCGACAGTACAGCCCTCCCTCAGTACTGCCCCTCCGACAGTGCAGCGCTCCCTCAGTACTGCCCCTCTGACAGTGCGGCGCTCCCTCAGTGCTGCCCTTCCGACAGTGCGGCTCTCCCTCAGTACTGCCCCTCCGACAGTGCGGCTCCCCCTCAATACTGCCCCTCCGACAGTGCGGTGCACCCTCAGTACTGCCCCTCCGACAGTGCAGCACTCCCTCAGTACTGCCCCTCCGACAGTGCGGCGCTCCCTCAATACTGCCCCTCCGACAGTGCAGCACTCCCCAAGTACTGCCCCTCCGACAGTGCAGCCCTCCCTCAGTACTGCCCCTCCGACAGTGCAGCCCTCCCTCAGTACTGCCCGTCCGACAGTGCAGCACTCCCTCAGTATTGCCCCTCCGACAGTGCAGCACTCCCTCAGTACTGCCCTCCGACAGTACAGCCCTCCCTCAGTACTGCCCCTCCGACAGTGCAGCCCTCCCTCAGTACTGCCCCTCCGACAGTACAGCCCTCCTTCAGTATTGCCCCTCCGACAGGTTGCGATGAATGGTGAACAGATGCGAGGGGTGAATGGTGTCCTTCTGATCCTGTTCTCGAGGCTCGCACTGCACGACTGGTTTGCCCTGAGGAATCCAGCACCTGAATTTTCACGCTGCCAAGTTTGAGAGGGGATGTGATTTCCATTACTTGCTCAGTACGTGGACTGGGTACAGGTATAGATATGAATATTCACCACCTCAATGAAGGAAACTGAGCTTTTAATTACAGCAATTAGCACCTTTAATGCCGTCAAACTTCCCAAGGCACTTCACAGGGTCATAAATCAGACACAAGTTCACACCGAGGCACATAAGTGGATATTTGGCCAAGGAACCTCTCGCTTGCTCAGAGAGGCAGGTTTTAAGGAGCATCTGAAAGGAGGAGAGAGAGTTCGAGGGTCGGAGAGGTTTAGGGAGGGAGTTCCAGAGCTTGGGGCCCAGGCAGCTGAAGGCACGGCCACCGATGGTGGAGTGATGGAAATCGAGGTTGTGCAAGAGGTCAGAATTGGAGGAGCGCAGAGATCTCGGAGGGTTGTGGGGCTCGAGGGGGTTACAGAGTTAGGGAGGGGCCAGGGCCATGGATGGATTTCAAAACAAAAAGAGATATGGAACGATTTAGAAAGCAATCGCTTGATTGTCACCGCGAGAAAGGCCTGTGGTTGGGTGATCTGTGCCTGCTGATGTGTTGTGTCTCTCTCTGTCTCTCTGCAGGGTATGACTGGGTCTGCGGGACCTCTTGGACCTCCTGGCCCCCCTGGGTTGCCTGTAAGTAAACTTTAACTATTTCAGCATAAACAGTGCGAGGGATTGTGGGCATTGCTGATCTGACAGAGGTCCAGGACACACGGAAGGATCTCTCCTGCTCTTCAATATGGTGCCTTGGAATCTTTTACATACAACCTAGACGCAGGAGGGGCCTCTAGCTAACTATCTGTGAGGTTCTAACTATCAGGAAAGGCCGAACAGCCCGGGGCTCTTCCCTCGAGAAAGGAGAAGGTGAGGGGGGACCTGATGGAGGTCTATAAGATTATGAAAGGGTTGGATAGGGTAGACGTAGAGAAGATGTTTCCACTTGTGGGGGAGACCAGAACTGGGACACACTGAATGGATTCCTTATCGAGGAGCCCACAGTCCAACCTGTAGGGTCAAACGTTCCTCACAAACAGTGGACAGCCATCAACCGCCTCAGAACCAGTCACGGTTGATGCTGACAGCTTCTCCATCGGTGGAAGATTAAAGCCTCACCGTCATGCGACTGTGGAGCTCCTAATCAGACCCTGGAGCACATCATCGAGCTTTGCCCTCAGAGGGAATTCACAGGCAGATATCCACGCTGTTACACCGGAGGCTTCGGTCTGGATATCCAACTTGGATAACGATGTTTAATGTCCTTTGGTACGAACATCGAAAGAAGAAGATTTACTGATAAACCCAATGGGGAATTCAGGAGAAACCTCTTTACCCAGAGAGCGGTGAGAATGTGGAACTCGCTGCCACAGGGAGGGGTTGAGGTGAATAGTATCGATGTATTTAAGGGGAGGCTGGATAAACACATGGGGGAGAAAGGAATAGAAGGATATGGGGATAGGGTGAGATGGAGAGGGGTGGGAGGGGGCTGGTGTGGAGCACAAACCCCGGCACGGAGCGGTGGGGCATAAACCCCGGCACGGAGCGGTGGGGCATAAACCCCGGCACGGAGCGGTGGGACATAAACCCCAGCACGGAGCGGTGGGGCATAAACCCCGGCACGGAGCGGTGGGGCATAAACCCCGGCACGGAGCTGTGGGGCATAAACCCCGGCACGGAGCGGTGGGGCATAAACCCCGGCACGGAGCGGTGGGGCATAAACCCCGGCACGGAGCGGTGGGGCATAAACCCCGGCACGGAGCTGTGGGGCATAATCCCCGGCACGGAGCGGTGGGGCATAAACCCCGGCACGGAGCGGTGGGGCATAAACCCCGGCACAGAGCGGTGGGGCATAAACCCCGGCACGGAGCGGTGGGGCATAAACCCCGGCACGGAGCGGTGGGCCCAATGGCCTGTTGGCTCCATGTCAGGGTTTATGCTCCACACCTGTCTGGGTTCCACATTCTGTGTTTGGATAGTGGGATCTTTGCCGTCGCTTTTGCAACATTCCCGACAGAATTGTGACCAATGCCACTGCAGTACTTGTGTTAAACCTGAAATCTCGCGGCATAATGGGTCACTGAGCCATGACGGAATCACGCGCTCCGACTGTGTAACAGGGTGCCTGCGCATCGCGGTCTGTGAACTGTCTCGGTTTCGAGGAGTGTCTGACACCTGTTTCTTTGTTTGATCCCAGGGTCCGCTGGGTCCAAAGGGTTCGAAGGGGTCGACGGTAAGTGAACACAGTCTTTCTCTCTCTCGTTCTGTGAAATTGTGCGTGTTCCCCGGGTGTATCTGCTGCTGCGATGCCCTCACCTGTCTGTCCTTGTTTACAGGGTCCCGCTGGTCAGAAGGGTGACACCGGTATTATTGGGGTTCCTGGCCCTCCTGTAAGTATCACTGCAACGCCGCAAAATGGCGCACAATGTTTGTTCAGTGAAAATATTGATGCAGAACTTTATTCAGCAGAAGCTGGGATCTCGGTCGTGATATTAGAAAGACCTGCATTTCGATGGTGCTTTTCACAACTCCAGGATGCCCCAAAGCCCCTCACGGCCAATGAACACATTTGAAGTGTAGTCACTGTTGTAATGTGGTAAATTGTTGAATATTAAGTTATCTATAAACCAATCCAATTGCTCAGTCAACACAGCTAAAGATGTAGAGACAGAGAATATAAAACAGAATCATTTTGCCCATTCATTAACTTGTCATGTTTTTTCACTGAATATAAATGTAAGATCAATTCTGGCCTCAAGTCTTGTCCTCGGAGTGTATTTTACACAAATGCCAAGGCCCACCAGGGAAACAAACGTTATTGTACTCGTGAGCGACCCGTTAATCCCTCCTACTCAGGGAACATGGAAAGCTGTGCAGGTAGAGACACGCAGGCGGAAAGGTTCCCGGAGCGATAATCCAGACAACCGGAGATCAAATCCCACCACGTTGGAGAATTTGCATTCCGTTTAATAAATCTGGGAATAACAATCTGGGCTCAATGGAAGCAAGCGTTTCCTGTCGGATTGCACTACAAACCCAAGGGGTTCACTGAGACCTGCCGCCCTTACCCGGGCTGGGCCTATAGGTGACTCCCGTCCCACACCAGCGTGGTTGACGATAACTGCCCCCTGAAGTGTCCGAGCGAGACACAAATCCCTGGACTACTCGGGATGGGGATTAAATTCCAGCCTCACTAGTGGCACTCACAGCCCACCACAGTTGCACCAGTCTCGACTGTTGGGAGAGGTCACAGAGCCGACACAGGCATGATGGGCTGAACGGCCTCCCGTGCTGTGAGTTTCGGTGATTCTAAATTCCCAGCATCTTTCTGTCCCGGAGTTGTCCTCGGGATAGAATTTTCAATCTGTGCTCTATTTTATCGTTTCGCACTCCTGGCTGGCCTCCCACGTTCTACCCTACGTAAACTAGAGGTGATCCAAAACTCGGCTGCCCCGTGTCCTAACTCGCACCGAGTCCTGCTCACCCATCACCCCCTGTGCTCACTGACCGTGTCCTAACTCACACCCAGTCCCATTGACCCATCACCCCCTGTGCTCACTGACCGTGTCCTAACTCACACCCAGTCCCGTTCCCCCATCACCCCCTGTGCTCACTGACCGTGTCCTAACTCACACCCAGTCCCGTTCCCCCATCACCCCCTGTGCTCACTGACCGTGTCCTAACTCACACCCAGTCCCGTTCCCCCATCACCCCCTGTGCTCACTGACCGTGTCCTAACTCACACCCAGTCCCGTTCCCCCATCACCCCCTGTGCTCACTGATCGTGTCCTAACTCACACCCAGTCCCCTAACTCACACCCAGTCCCGTTTCCCCATCACCCCCTGTGCTCACTGACCGTGTCCTAACTCACACCCAGTCCCATTGACCCATCACCCCCGATGCTCACTGACCGTGTCCTAACTCACACCCAGTCCTATTGACCCATCACCCCCTGTGCTCACTGACCGTGTCCTAACTCACACCCAGTCCCATTGACCCATCACCCCCTATGCTCACTGACCGTGTCCTAACTCACACCCAGTCCTATTGACCCATCACCCCCTGTGCTCACTGACCATGTCCTAACTCACACCCAGTCCCATTGACCCGTCACCCCCTGTGTTCACTGACCATGTCCTAACTCACACCCAGTCCCATTGACCCATCACCCCCTGTGCTCACTGACTGTGTCCTAACTCACACCCAGTCCCATTGACCCATCACCCCCTGTGCTCACTGACCGTGTCCTAACTCACACCCAGTCCCATTGGCCCATCACCCCCTGTGCTCACTGACCATGTCCTAACTCACACCCAGTCCCATTGACCCATCACCCCCTGTGTTCACTGACCTACAATGCCTCGATTTCAAAATTCTCATCCTTATTTTCAAATCCCTCCATGGCCCTCGCCCCTCCCTATCTCTGTAATCTCCTCCAGCCCCACAAACCCCCCCGAGATGTCTGCGCTCCTCTAATTCTGCCCTCCTGAGCATCCCTGATTATAATCGCTCCACCATCGGCGGCCGTGCCTTGTGTTGCCTGGGCCCCAAGCTCTGGAACTCCCTCCCTAAACCTCTCCGCCTCTCTCTCCTCCTTCAAGACGCTCCTTAAAACCGACCTCTTTGACCAGCTTTTGGTCACCTGCCCTCATTTCTCCTTATGCGGCTCGGTGTCAAATATTTTATTGTATAATACTCCTGTTAAGCACCTTGGGAAGTTTCACTACGTTAAAGGCGCTATATAAATACATTGTGTTGTTTTAGCTGGAGATCGGGTCGTGCCCTGGTTAGTGGGGAGAGGAGGAAGGCCAATCCAATCAGTCCCACTCCCCGCTCTTCCCCCACAGCCCGGCAAATGTCTCCCCTTCAACTATTTATCCAAATCCCTTTTGAAAGTTACCAGTGAACCTGCTTCACCCAGCCCATCCGAATCCCATAAAGGTTTGATATCGCGCCTTGCTTTATCCTGAGCGAGGGTTTAATCATCTCGCTATTGTATGTGTTAATATAAAGGGCCCACCTGGTGAGGTCATCCAGCCTCTGCCAATCCGGACACCAAAGAAGACACGGCGATCGTCGGACGCGATGCAGGCTGATCAGAACGACAATATCCTGGATTATGCTGAAGGGATGGAGGACATCTTTGGCTCTCTTGACAACTTGAAAATGGAAGTTGATCGAATGAAGAACCCAATGGGCACACAATTCAACCCAGCTCGCACCTGTAAGGACCTGCAGCTCTGTCACCCTGACTTCCCCGATGGTAAGTGAAGGGACATTCAGGGCAGGAGGCCATTCACCCCTCGAGCTCACTCCAACAGTCCTGGGGGCATTAGGAACAGGAGGCCATTCACCCCTCCAGCCCACTCCAACACCCCTGGGGGCATTAGGAACAGGAGGTCATTCACCCCTCGAGCCCACTCCAACAGTCCTGGGAGCATTAGGAACAGGAGGCCATTCACCCCTCGAGCCCACTCCAACAGTCCTGGGGGCATTAGGAACAGGAGGCCATTCACCCCTCCAGCCCACTCCAACACCCCTGGGGGCATTAGGGACAGGAGGCCATTCACCCCTCGAGCCCACTCCAACAGTCCTGGGGACATTAGGGACAGGAGGCCATTCACCACTCGAGCCCACTCCAACAGTCCTGGGGACATTAGGAACAGGAGGCCATTCACCCCTCGAGCCCACTCCAACAGTCCTGGGGACATTAGGAACAGGAGGCCATTCACCCCTCGAGCCCATTCCAACACCCCTGGGGACATTCAGGGCAGGAGGCCATTCACCCCTCCAGCCCACTCCAACACCCCTGGGGACATGAGGGGCAGGAGGCCATTCACCCCTCGAGCTCACTCCAACAGTCCTGGGACATTCAGGGCAGGAGGCCATTCACCCCTTGAGCTCACTCCAACAGTCCTGGGGACATTAGGGACAGGAGGCCATTCATCCCTCCAGCCCACTCCAACAGTCCTGGGGCCATTCAGGGCAGGAGGCCATTCACTCCTCCAGCCCACTCCAACAGTCCTGGGGACATTAGGGACAGGAGGCCATTCACCCCTCCAGCCCATTCCCCATTCAATGAGATCGAGGCTGATCTGTATCTCCACCTCATTTACCCATCTTTGCTCCGTATCCCTCGATCCCTCGACCCAACGAACTCTATCCATCTCAGTATAGGAAGATCCAATTGACCCCTAGCACCCACAGCCTTTTGGGGGAGAGAGAGTTCCCGATTCCCACCGCCCTTTGTGTGAAGAAGTGCTCCTGACATCACCCTGAATGGCCGGGCTCTCATTGTAAGGTCCTGCCCCTTGTTCTGGACTCCCCCCACCCGAGGGAATAGTTTCTCTCTGTCTACCCGATCGACTCCTTTGATCATCTAAAGCATCTTGATCAGATCGCCGCATAGCCTTTATTCAAAGGTTTACAAACCTCACCAATACAACCCCTCCTCATAATGTAACCCTTCCAGCCCCAGTAGCCCTTGGTGAGGCCTCACCTGGAATATTGTGTTCAGTTTTGGTCTCCTAATCTGAGGAAGGACGTTCTTGCTATTGAGGGAGTGCAGCGAAGGTTCACCAGACTGATTCCCGGGATGGCAGGACTGACATATGAGGAGAGACTGGATCAACTGGGCTTGTATCCACTGGAGTTTAGAAGAATGAGAGGGGATCTCATAGAAACATATAAAATTCTGATGGGACGGGACAGGTTAGAGGCAGGAAGAATGTTCCCAATGTTGGGGAGTTCCAGAACCAGGGGGTCATAGTCTAAGGCTAAGGGGTAAGCCATTTACGACCGAGATGAGGAGAAACTTCTTCACTCAGAGAGTTGTTAACCTGTGGAATTCCCTACCATAGAGAGTTGTTGATGCCAGTTCATTGGATATATTCAAGAGGGAGTTAGATATGGTCCTTACGGCTAAAGGGATCAAGGGGTATGGAGAGAAAGCAGGAAAGGGGTACTGAGGGAATGATCAGCCATGATCTTATTGAATGGTGGTGCAGGCTCGAAGGGCCGAATGGCCTACTCCTGCACCTATTTTCTATGTTTTTATGTTTCATTCTTCTAAACTCCAGAGATTACATGCCCATTCAACTCAATCTCTCCTTGTAGGACAATCCCCCCATCCGGAGAATCAGTCTGGTGAACCTTTGTTGTATTGCCTCTGAGGCCAGTATGTGTAACACTCCCCAGCCGAAACCATGGGGGCCCTGCGACAGGCAAAACCCGTGAATAAACTTCAGAGTCGCCATGTAATTGGCAAATGAATTACAGCAGTCAGTGTGAGGTGGTGCAATTGGTTGGAAGAATGAGGAGGCCACAAACCCCTTGGAAAATCAGAGTGTAAGGGCCGGACTTTAGGCGGGAAAGTTAGCGGCCGGGAGCCGTTTGCGCTTTGATAAGGAAGTATCGCCACCTGGGCCCTGTGTCAGAGGGCGTGGACACCTCTCGTGGGGCTAGGATGGGAAGCTTGCCAACTAAAGTGCCGGGGCCGTGTGCTCCAAGATAGGTCTGAGGGGTGGGCCATTAAAATACAGATTGAAACATTCCCAGAACATAGTCCACGCCAGCACCACACAAACCACTGAAAACATTAACAGAACAAACACTGGCGCTGAGCTGCGGAGTATTTACCGTCCACCCTGCCACCGGCAATGCCACACCGCTCTGATTTCCCCGGCGGACCAGTCGGGGGAAGCCCCATCTCCGGCCGGTGTTGCACCGCCCGGCGCGGCTCTGCCCGTTGGTGCCGCTCAGCGTTGCCATTAAACCCGACCGGAGGATCGCGGAGGTCGCAGGGAACCTCACCGCTGCCATTCACACCGCTCTGTGGCAAAACCCGCGGCCCACAGGGCCGGGAAACCCTGTGCTACATGGGGCAGCAGCTTTAACATCATCACCGGTTCGATCGGGGAGACGTAGAGAAGATGTTTCCCCGTGTGGGGGAGACCAGAACTCGAGGCCATCAATATCAGACAGTCACCGATAAACCCAACGGGGAATTCAGGAGAAACCTCTTTACCCAGAGAGGGGTGAGAATGTGGAACTCGCTGCCACAGGGAGGGGTTGAGGTGAATAGTATCGATGTATTTAAGGGGAAGCTGGATAAACACATGGGGGAGAAAGGAATAGAAGGATATGGGGATAGGGTGAGATGGAGAGGGGTGGGAGGGGGCTGGTGTGGAGCATAAACCCCGGCACGGAGCGGTGGGGCATAAACCCCGGCACGGAGCGGTGGGACATAAACCCCGGCACGGAGCGGTGGGGCATAAACCCCGGCACGGAGCGGTGGGACATAAACCCCGGCACGGAGCGGTGGGGCATAAACCCCGGCACGGAGCGGTGGGACATAAACCCCGGCACGGAGCGGTGGGGCACAAACCCCGGCACGGAGCGGTGGGGCATAAACCCCGGCACGGAGCGGTGGGACACAAACCCCGGCACGGAGCGGTGGGGCACAAACCCCGGCACGGAGCGGTGGGGCACAAACCCCGGCACGGAGCGGTGGGGCACAAACCCCGGCACGGAGCGGTGGGGCATAAACCCCGGCACGGAGCGGTGGGGCACAAACCCCGGCACGGAGCGGTGAGGCATAAACCCCGGCACGGAGCGGTGGGGCATAAACCCCGGCACGGAGCGGTGGGGCATAAACCCCGGCACGGAGCGGTGGGGCATAAACCCCGGCACGGAGCGGTGGGGCATAAACCCCGGCACGGAGCGGTGGGACATAAACCCCGGCACGGAGCGGTGGGGCATAAACCCCGGCACGGAGCGGTGGGGCATAAACCCCGGCACGGAGCGGTGGGGCATAAACCCCGGCACGGAGCGGTGGGACATAAACCCCGGCACGGAGCGGTGGGGCATAAACCCCGGCACGGAGCGGTGGGGCATAAACCCCGGCACGGAGCGGTGGGACATAAACCCCAGCACGGAACGATGGGACATAAACCCCGGCACGGAGCGGTGTGACATAAACCCCGGCACGGAGCGGTGGGGCATAAACCCCGGTACGGAGCGGTGGGACATAAACCCCGGCACGGAGCAGTGGGGCATAAACCCCGGCACGGAGCGGTGGGACATAAACCCCGGCACGGAGCGGTGGGACATAAACCCCGGCACGGAGCGGTGGGACATAAACCCCGGCACGGAACGGTGGGACATAAACCCCGGCACGGAGCGGTGGGACATAAACCCCGGCACGGAGCGGTGGGGCATAAACCCCGGCACGGAGCGGTGGGACATAAACCCCGGCACGGAGCGGTGGGGCATAAACCCCGGCACGGAGCGATAGGGCCCAATGGCCTGTGTCTGGGCTGGACACTCGGTGTATTGACCCTGCCGTGTGTTTTCAGAATGCTCTGCTTTATTGTAGTGATGGTGTGTCTGTGCAGGGGAAGTGAAAATGATTATCACGGTGTACGAATGCGTGTTCTCTTCCCCCTCAGGCGAGTACTGGATAGATCCAAACCAAGGCTGCCCCGGAGATTCCTTCAAGGTGCACTGCAACTTTACCAGCGGAGGGGAGACCTGTATCTACCCAGACCAGAAGTCGCAAGGAGTGAGTAACTCGCTGTCTCCTATGGTCATGTACACAGCACAGGAGGCCATTGGGCCCATCGAGCCTGTGCTGGCTCTGTGACAGAGCGATCCAATCAGTCCCACTCATCGCTCTTTCCCCACAGCCCGGCAAATCTTTCCCCTTCCAGTATTTACCCAATTCCCGGTTTGAAAGTTACTATTGAATCTGTTCCCACCGCCCTTTCAGGCAGCGCGTTCCCGATCACAACAACTCGCTGCGTAAACACATTCTCCTGTCCCCGCCGTTTGCTGTTTGAGTTTACTGAGGCCCCCCTCAATGCTGTTTAAGCATTGTTTGTCAGTATACTCCTCAGACTGAAGTCCCACCCATCAGTTGGACAATGACGACGGGGCCAATGAATTACCTGTGATGCTGTTGGTTCTGAACTGGCTGGGCCTCATCAGCTCGTCCCTTTCCGTGACAGGTCACTGAACCTTGTCCATCCTGGGTCTCCCTCGTTCTCTCGGTCCATGTACCTCTCTACATGGGGGACCCTGAAGGTTTTCCAGCTGTTTCCATGAGTGAAACCTTCCCCGAACCATCGCACCCATTCGTGTGTGTAGTTGGGGCTGTGGGAAGGTTCAGGACTTTGACTGTAAGAAGCTGTGTAGATGTGAACGGTGGCGGTTACTGACAGGTTGATGATATACCGGTAAAAACCACGGTTAGTGTCAAGCAGCGATGGTAATCCTGCGTTAATACACAGATCTCAGGCTTGCAACACAGGCAGAGATGAGTTGGTTGAGAGGAAAACGAAAATAAAACACTCAAATTTCCATACTGCCTTTCCCCACCCCAGGACATCCCAAGTGCCTCACAACCGATGAGTCGTTTTGAAGCAGGATTCCTCCAACAGCAATGTAATAGTGACCAGATAGTCGATGATTGAGGGATAAATATTGGCCCAGGACACCGGGGATAGCTCCATTGCTCTTCTTCAAAATAACAGCAGACTGGTCTCAGCTTAATGTCTCAACGAAAGTGCGACAGTGTGGCACTCCCTCAGTACTGCCCCTCCGACAGTGCAGCACTCCCTCAGTACTGCCCCACTGACAGTGCGGCACTCCCTCAGTACTGCCCCTCCGACAGTGCGGCACTCCCTCAGTACTGCCCCACTGACAGTGCGGCACTCCCTCAGTACTGCCCCTCCGACAGTGCGGCACTCCCTCAGTACTGCCCCACCGAAAGTGCGGCACTCCCTCAGTACTGCCCCTCCGACAGTGCGGCACTCCCTCAGTACTGCCCCTCCGACAGTGCGACACTCCCTCAGTACTGCCCCTCCGACAGTGCTGCGCTCCCTCAGTACTGCCACTCCGACAGTGCGGCGCTCCCTCAGTACTGCCCCTCCGACAGTGCGGCACTCCCTCAGTACTGCCCCTCCGACAGTGCTGCGCTCCCTCAGTACTGCCACTCCGACAGTGCGGCGCTCCCTCAGTACTGCCCCTCCGACAGTGCAGCACTCCCTCAGCACTGCACTGGGAGGGTCAGACTAAATTTTCTGCTCAAGTTTCTGGAGTGGGACCTGTGACTCTAAGTTACTGAGCTATGTCAAGCATTACCCAGCTATCACCATAAGTTACTACTCGTAGGGTTAGCTTTACGAAAAAGTAATTAGTGATTCAAATCCTGGAACTAAACCTCTTTGCTAACAGAGTTATGCTAATTCCTGGTACGGACTGAACATGCTGTTAATCCCAGCTGACCTATGCCTTTCTCTATTGTGCAATCCAGGCTCGATCCTCTCCATGGCCAAAGGAATCACCAGGGTCCTGGTTCAGTGAGTTCAAGCGAGGCAAACTGGTGAGTTAATCTTTGGGGCTGGAACTTAGAGCACCAGCCGGAAGGACACGGTGGGTGCTGAGGGTTTGAAGCTGGTTTACAAACTCTGCACGTGCCCGGGGTGGGATTGGAACTCACGTCCCCTCACGGTAACTCCCTGCCATTCTCCCACAGCTCTCCTACGTGGACTCGCTGGGTGAGCCCATTAACCTGGTGCAGATGACCTTCCTGAAACTGCTGAGTGCCTCTGCGAGACAGAACTTCACCTATCACTGCCAGCAGTCCGTGGCCTGGCATGATTCATCCTCCGACAGTTTCGACAAGGCGCTGAGGTTCTTGGGATCCAATGATGAGGAGATGTCACATGACAACAACCCCTATATCAAGGCCATCTATGATGGTTGCGCTGTGAGTATTACCCGATGTGTGTGTGAGTGTGACCCACACTGATCCTGTTAGAGCACCGTGCACAGGTCTCCATATACCTGGGTTAGTCCACACTTGGAGCACTGTGCACAGTACTGGTCTCCATATACCTGGGTTAGACCACACTTGGAGCACTGTGCACAGTTCTGGTCTCCATATACCTGGGTTAGACCACACGGAGCATTGTGCACAGTTCTGGTCTCCATATACCTGGGTTAGACCACACGTAGAGCACTGTGCACAGTTCTGGTCTCCATATACCTGGGTTAGACCACACTTGGAGCACCGTGCACAGTTCTGGTCTCCATATACCTGGGTTAGACCACACGTAGAGCACTGTGCACAGTTCTAGTCTCCATATACCTGGGTTAGACCACAATGGGAGCACCGTGCACAGTTCTGGCCTCCATATACCTGGGTTAGACCACACTGGGAGCACCGTGCACAGTTCTAGTCTCCATATATCTGGGTTAGACCACAGACAGAGGCCATTCGGCCCGTCGAGCCTGTGCTGGCTCTGTGAACGAGCCATGGTGCTCAGTCTCACATCCCGTGTTTTGTCCGTAACCCTGTCAGTTGCTGATCCTCCAGTACCTGTCCGAGTCTGTTTTACAATTATTGATGGACCCGGCTTCCACCTTTTAGTTCGAGTGTTCCAGATCTGCTCCTCTCCCCCCTAGATCGTTTTCCAATGATTTTAACTCCATGACCTCTAGTTATTGTCTCACTTGCCAGAGGGAATATTTCTTCCCTATTTATGTCCCTGAGATTGAGACCATCCGTTGGGCCGCCTCTGCCCCTTCCCGTCCTTCCCCTAGCCCACCGGCCCAAACTTCCTCTGAGGCTCCCTCCTGCCCTAACCCTGACCTCGCGTCTCTCTCCACCTTCTCGCCGATCTCCCCTCATGACCTTTCCAAGCACATCCTGTCCATGAGACCCACTTCCTGCTCCCTTGACCCTATTCCCAGCAAACCGCTGGCCCCCCAACTTCCTTTTCTGGCCCCCATGTTAGCAGTTAATGGTTCTCTCTCCTCAGGTATTGCCCCATCTCCCTCAAATCTGCCGTCATCACCCATCTCCATCAAAATAACAACCCTTGACCTCTCCGTCCTTGCAAGCTATAGCCCCATCTCCAACCTCCCTTCCCTCTCCAAAGTCCCTGAACTTATTGTCACCTCCCAAATCCGTGACCATCTTTCCCACAATTCCATGGTTGAATCCCTCCAATCCGGTTTCCCCCCCGCCACAGGATCGAAACGGCTCTCATCAAAGCCACAAATGACATTCTTTGTGACTGTGACAAAGGTAAACTGTCCCTCCTCGCCCTCCTGGGCCTGTCTGCAGCCTCTGACACGGTCGACCACTCCATCCTCCTCCAACCTCTCCACCATCGTCCAGCTGGGTGGGACTGCACTCGCCTGGTTCCATCCTCCAACACCTCTCCACCATCGTCCAGCTGGGTGGGACTGCACTCGCCTGGTTCCATCCTCCAACACCTCTCCACCATGGTCCAGCTGGGTGGGACTGCACTCGCCTGGTTCCATCCTCCTCCAACACCTCTCCACCATGGTCCAGCTGGGTGGGACTGCACTCGCCTGGTTCCATTCTCCTCCAACACCTCTCCACCATGGTCCAGCTGGGTGGGACTGCACTCGCCTGGTTCCATCCTCCTCCAACACCTCTCTACCCTCGTCCAGCTGGGTGGGACTGCACTCGCCTGGTTCCATCCTCCAACACCTCTCCACCATGGTCCAGCTGGGTGGGACTGCACTCGCCTGGTTCCATTCTTATCCATCTCATCGTAGTCAGAGAATCCCCTGCAATGGCTTCTCTTCCCGCCCCCCCCCCCATCGTTACCTCTGGTGTCCCCCAAGGGTCTATCCTGGGCCCCCTTCTATTTCCCATCTACATGCTGCCCCTTGGCGATAACTTCTGAAAACACAGCGTCAGTTTCCACATGTACACTGAGACACACCCAGCTCTACCTCACCCCCACTTCTCTCCACCCCTCACGGTCTCTGATTTGTCAGACTGCTTATCAAACATTCAATTCTGGATTAACAGAAATTTTCTCCAATTGAATATTGGGAAGACCTGTACCATTGTTTTCGGTCCCCACCACAAGCTCCGTTCCCCAGCCACTGACTCCATCCCTCTCCCCAACTCCTGTCTGAGGCTGAACCAGATGTTCCCAACCTCGGGGTCATATTTGACCCTGAAATGAGCTTCCGACCATATATCCGCAGCATAACTAAGACCGCCTATTTCCACCTCCGTAACATAACTGTTGTCACTCATCCCTGGTAACATCCTGGTAAACCTCCTCTGCATCCTGTCTAAGGTCTTTACATCTTCCTGAACTGTCCACAATGCTGAAGCCCAACAAGTGATGAATACAGTTCTAGCACAATCTCTTTGCTTTTATATTCTATTCCTCTATTTATAAACCCAAGTAACCCATATATTTCCTTAACCAGCTTAACCACTTGCCCTGCCACCCATCTTTCCATAGAAACATAGAAACGTAGAAAATAGATGCAGGAGTAGGCCATTCGGCCCTTCGAGCCTGCACCACCATTCAATAAGATCATGGCTGATCATTCCCTCAGTACCCCTTTCCTGCTTTCTCTCCATACCCCTTGATCCCTTTAGCCGTAAGGGCCATATCTAACTCCCTCTTGAATATATCCAATGAACTGACATCAACAACTCTCTGTGGTAGAGAATTACACAGGTTAACAACTCTCTGGGTGAAGAAGTTTCTCCTCATCTCAGTCCTAAATGGCTTACCTCTTCTCCTAAGACTATGTCCCCTTTTTCGGCCTTCACCAACATCGGAAACATTCTTCCTGCATCTAACCTGTCCAGTCCCGTCAGAATTTTATATGTTTCATACTAGTCCTCCCAAAGTGAATCATTTCACAGTCTGCATTGAATGCCATCTGTCGTGCTCATAAGCTCATCACCATCCTTTCCGACATCCTGAAGATTATAACTATCCCCATCACTATTGAATACCTTGCTAAGTTTTGTATCATCTGCAAACTTTACAATGCAGCTTCCAACACCCAAGTATAGGTCATTGATAAAGGGTGCAAAGAGTAACAGACCCAAACCTGACCCTTGGGCACACCACAACACCCCCTCCCGGTCCACCAGCCCCTGCTTCCTGTCACTGAGCCACTTTCTCCTTCATTCATGGGCTTCCATCTTCTTAATAAGCCTCCTGTGGCAGTTTGTCAAATGCCTTAAGAAAGTCCATAAATCCCTCAGTTGGACCACACTTGGAGCACTGTGCACAGTTCTGGTCTCCATATCCCTCAGATGGACCACACTTGGAGCACTGTGCACAGTTCTGGTCTCCATATCCCTCAGTTGGACCACACTTGGAGCACTGTGCACACTTCTGGTCTCCATATACCTCGGTTAGACCACACTTGGAGCACTGTGCACAGTTCTGGTCTCCATATCCCTCAGTTGAACCACACTTGGAGCACTGTGCACAGTTCTGGTCTCCATATATCTCGGTTAGACCACACGGAGCACTGTGCACAGTTTCGGTCTCTGTACACCTTGGATTCTAGGATTGTATTCTACGATGAGTTTGTAAAGCCTTGTTCCATTCTTTTATCAGGGGAGGAAAGGTTTGGACAAGACGGTGCTTGAGATTAACACCCCCAAAGTGGACCAAGTTCCAATCATCGACTTGTTGGTGAGTGACTTTGGCGATGCCAGCCAGAAGTTTGGATTCGAAGTTGGTCCAGTGTGTTTCCTGGGCTAAGAGACTGAGGGCAGATACGGCCGGGCAATCTGACACCTTCGTTCCACCCAAATCACCACAAAACATGTGCAAGTTTTGAACCTGGATGGAGTAGAAATTCTGTCTCACCGTGTATGTACGTATTATTATCTAGAAATTACTTAATGCCCTTGTGGGGCCAGAATCACATGACTTAAACCTATTATGGCCAACCTAGGAGGGCTTGAGACGCCATTGGGTCTTAGCGGTGTGGAGGGGAAGAGCATGCGGTCTTACCCCAAGGTGGGATTAACCCTTTGGATGCCGTCAGTACAACTCCTGGTGTTCCCACACATCGCAGAGGTGCTAAGGTGTATTTTAATGAACTGTAATTATTCTATTGTAAAATACTGTTATGACTGTCTCCACTTCAGAACCTGCGAGTGTCTATCTGGCCGCCCTTTTTTTCAAGCGCCATTTTCAACTTTTTTATTTTTGAAAATCGAAATAAACAAACTGTGTAACAATCAAAGAAAAACTACCTAAATAAACTGTTAGCCATTTGTGAATGAGCCGCTTTCTTTGCCGGGAATTGTGGTTGCGTGACACGGTAAGGAGCTATGTCTGCCTTTAACGTGGAGCTGAGACCCGAGGTCAGGAGACCTGTTGACTAACAGATGCTGGGCTCTGGGGATGGAGCAGACCCATCGCCTCACTCTGCCCACGGTTGCTCGAACGACCTCGTCCTGTGCCGGCTGACTCTCTTCATGATGCCGGGGTGTCTCCGCTTACAGCGAGTTTCTCTGCACGAAGGTGCAAAAAATACTGTCTCACGGTGCTATATTTATAAGTTATAAGTCTGAAGTGCGTAAGATGTGAGATGGAGTCAGAGGCACTCCCGAAAGCTCCCCCATTGGCAGCGGACCAGCTAAGTGCTGACCAGTTTCCCTGGGGCACCTCGGATGGCTCTGTGACCTTGCTGCGTTACCTGACCTCTACCTGTGCAGCAACCCCCACAATGCTCAATCCCAGCCTCCCTGCTTCGCTTGTCCAGCTGTGTTTGTGCTGCGAAATTTGTTTCTCGAGCAGTTGTCAGCCGAGATCAGTGCAATATTGTCGATGCTTGTGTTACACGCAAAGCACTGCCTGGGAAAAGCTTGTCTGTGCAATCCTCTCTTTCAAACAACCGGCACTTCTTAACCCCTTGTAGTCTAAAGGCCGTACATAGCCCATAATATGTCTAGGTCATGTGATTCTAACTAGTTGCTAAGCAACAAATAAGGAGACTGCTACCGACAGAACTTCCCTGGATCCCAAAGCCTCAAAGTTACTGTTGAAGTTGGTTTTTGCGATTCTCTCTGGAACCACAACTGGCGGGAGCGGCTTTGAGGGAAATTCTTCCTATTTTTCGTCTTGTAATTCATTTCATAATATTTGTAAGTCTTGAAAAGAAGTGTCTGGTCAGCTTTTAACTTCCAGAGTTAATTGGTAACCAGGCCCCAACCTCTTATTTGTGACAATTGAAATTCAAAATGGGAGTGGGACTGATGGGATCGCTCTATCACAGAGCCGGCATGGGCTCGATGGGCTCAATGGCCTCCTCCTGTTCTATCATTCTATCTACTGCGTTGCCTTGTTTCCAGAGCAAAGTTTGTAAATGTCGAGCTGGAAAAAAATCAAAAGAATTTCATGAATAAAAATCAAGTCTTGTCTACATGGGTGCTTCTGTTTTTTATTATTAGTGCAAAGGGCCTTTGAACAAAACCACTGGAAATGCCAGTCCAGGGCAGGGCGATCTGGGACATCTCAGTACCTTGGCTAACCGCCCTCTCCTGACAACCTGACACCAGGAACCTGAAACCATTTAACAAGTGGCCACTAAATTATCAGCGAGAGGGAGCTTTAAGCCAATCCCATTCGGAATGCCGTGATTAAAGCCAATAATACCCAGGTAAATCCCTGAGCAGAGTCCCAGACTGAACCGAGGAACGCAGCATGCCTGGGACACTAAACACAGCTCATAGAATGGTTCCTGTGGTAGAAACTTATTATACAATGAGTTAGATCGTGCGTTAGACCCCACTCCCAGAGTTAGACCCCACTCCCAGAGTTAGACCCCACTCCCAGAGTTAGGCCCCACTCCCGGAGTTAGACCCCACTCCCAGAGTTAGACCCCACTCCCATAGTTAGACCCCACTCCCAGAGTTAAGCCCCACTCCCAGAGTTAGGCCCCACTCCCGGAGTTAGACCCCACTCCCAGAGTTAGAGGCCACTCCCAGAGTTAGACCCCACTCCCAGAGATAGACACCAATCCCATAGTTAGACCCCACATCCAGAGTTAGGCCCCACTCCCATAGTTAGGCCCCACTCCCATAGTTAGACCCCACTCCCAGAGTTAGACCCCACTCCCAGAGTTAGACCCCACTCCTAGAGTTAGACACCAATCCCATAGTTAGACCCCACTCCCATAGTTAGGCCCCACTCCCATAGTTAGACCCCACTCCCAGAGTTAGACCCCACTCCCAGAGTTAGACCCCACTCCCAGAGTTAGACCCCACTCCTAGAGTTAGACCAGAGTTAGACCCCATTCCCAGAGATAGACACCAATCCCATAGTTAGACCCCAGTCCCAGAGTTAGGCCCCACTCCCAGAGTTAGACCCCACTCCCAGAGTTAGACCCCACTCCCAGAGATAGGCCCCACTCCCATAGTTAGACCCCACTCCCAGAGTTAGACCCCACTCCCATAGTTAGACCCCACTCCCAGAGTTAGACCCCACTCCCAGAGTTAGACCCCACTCCCAGAGATAGACACCAATCCCATAGTTAGACCCCACTCCCATAGTTAGACCCCACTCCCAGAGTTAGACCCCACTCCCAGAGTTAGACCCCACTCCCAGAGATAGACACCAATCCCATAGTTAGACCCCACTACCAGAGTTAGGCTCCACTCCCAGAGTTAGAGGCCACTCCCATAGTTAGACCCCACTCCCAGAGATAGGCCCCACTCCCAGAGTTAGACCCCATTCCCAGAGATAGACACCAATCCCATAGTTAGACCCCAGTCCCAGAGTTAGGCCCCACTCCCAGAGTTAGACCCCACTCCCAGAGTTAGACCCCACTCCCAGAGATAGGCCCCACTCCCATAGTTAGACCCCACTCCCAGAGTTAGACCCCACTCCCATAGTTAGACCCCACTCCCAGAGTTAGACCCCACTCCCAGAGTTAGACCCCACTCCCAGAGATAGACACCAATCCCATAGTTAGACCCCACTACCAGAGTTAGGCTCCACTCCCAGAGTTAGAGGCCACTCCCATAGTTAGACCCCACTCCCAGAGATAGGCCCCACTCCCAGAGTTAGACCCCACTCCCAGAGTTAGACCCCACTCCCAGAGTTAGACCCCACTCCCAGAGATAGACACCAATCCCATAGTTAGACCCCACTACCAGAGTTAGGCTCCACTCCCAGAGTTAGAGGCCACTCCCATAGTTAGACCCCACTCCCAGAGTTAGACCCCACTCCCAGAGTTAGACCCCGCTCCTAGAGTTAGACCAGAGTTAGACCCCACTCCCAGAGTTAGACCCCACTCCCAGAGTTAGACCCCACTCCCAGAGTTAGACCAGAGTTAGACTCCACTCCCAGAGTTAGACCCCACTCCCAGAGTTAGACCCCACTCCCAGAGTTAGACCAGAGTTAGACCCCACTCCCAGAGTTAGACCCCACTCCCAGAGTTAGATCCCACTCCCGGAGTTAGACCCCACTCCCAGAGTTAGACCCCACTCCTAGAGTTAGACCAGAGTTAGACCCCACTCCCAGAGTTAGACCCCACTCCTAGAGTTAGACCAGAGTTAGACCCCACTCCCAGAGTTAGGCCCCACTCCCAGAGTTAGACCAGAGTTAGACTCCACTCCCAGAGTTAGACCCTACTCCCAGAGTTAGACCAGAGTTGGACCCCACTCCCAGAGTTAGACCCCACTCCCAGAGTTGGACCCCACTCCCAGAGTTAGACGCCACTCCCAGATTTAGACTCCACTCCCAGAGTTAGACCAGAGTTAGACCCCACTCCCAGAGTTAGACCCCACTCCCAGAGTTAGACTCCACTCCCAGAGTTAGATCCCACTCCCGGAGTTAGACCCCACTCCCAGAGTTAGACCCCACTCCTAGAGTTAGACCAGAGTTAGACCCCACTCCCAAAGATAGGCCCCACTCCTAGAGTTAGACCCCACTCCCAGAGTTAGGCCCCACTCCCAGAGTTAGACCCCACTCCCGGAGTTAGACCCCACTCCCAGAGATAGATACCAATCCCATAGTTAGACCCCACTCCCAGAGTTAGACCCCGCTCCTAGAGTTAGACCAGAGTTAGACCCCACTCCCAGAGTTAGACCCCACTCCCAGAGTTAGACCAGAGTTAGACTCCACTCCCAGAGTTAGACCGCACTCCCAGAGTTAGACTCCGCTCCCAGAGTTAGACTCCGCTCCCAGAGTTAGACCCCACTCCCAGAGTTAGACTCCGCTCCCAGAGTTGGACCCCACTCCCAGAGTTAGACCCCACTCCCAGAGTTAGACCAGAGTTAGACCTCACTCCCACAGTTGCATGGTAACCATGTTTTGCTACACTTGTATCAAATGATTATCTGTACTTTACAAAAAAAAGTTTATAGTAAAATTAAATAATTTACCAAGCTTTCTTCCCAGGATTTGACACTTTATCTGGCCTCACTTTACAAAGCTGCCAAGGTTCATTATTCTGCTGTCGACGACAGAATTAATTCTTCCCTGTCTTTATTTAGTCCCCGCTGGATTTCTGATTGGAGAAGACTAGAGTCAGCTCCATTGCTGGCAGCACAACACCACACCCTCGGAGATGGAAAGACAGGCTTGCATTTCAATAGCGCCTTTCACCACTCAGGACGTCCCACAGCACTGTACAGCCAATGAAGTACTTTTGATGTGTAGTCGCCGTGGTAATGTCGGAAATGTTGCAGCGAAATTGTGCTCAGCTTCTGCAACACTTCCCGAACCTTCTCTGCCACCTAGATCATCATCATCATCGGCAGTCCCTCGCAATCGAGGGAGACTTGCTTCCACTCCTGAAGTGAGTCCTTTGGTGACTGAACAGTCCAATACGAGAGCCACAGTCCCTGTCACAGGTGGGACAGACAGTGGTTGAGGGAAGGGGTGGGTGGGACTGGTTTGCCGCACGCTCCTTCCGCTGCTTGGTTTCCGCATGCTCTTGGCGATGAGACTCGAGGTGCTCAGCGCCCTCCCAGATGCACTTCCTCCACTTAGGGCGGTCTTTGGCCAGGGACTCCCAGGTGTCGGTGGGGATGTCGCACTTTATCAGGGAGGCTTTGAGGGTGTCCTTGTAATGTTTCCTCTGCCCACCTTTGGCTCGTTTGCCGTGAAGGAGTTCCGAGTAGAGCGCTTGCTTTGGGAGTTTTGTGTCTGGCATGCGGACAATGTGGCCCTGCCCGGCGGAGCTGATTGAGTGTGGTCAGTGCTTCGATGCTGGGGATGTTGGCCTGGTCGAGGACCTAACATTGGTGCGTCTCTCCTCCCAGGGGATTTGTAGGATCTTGCGGAGACATTGTTGGTGATATTTCTCCAGCGACTTGAGGTGTCTACTGTCCATGGTCCATGTCTCTGAGCCATACAGGAGGGCGGGTATTACTACAGCCCTGTAGACCATGCAGGACAAGGGCAGCAGGTGCATGGGAACACCACCACCTCCACGTGCCCCTCCCAGTCACATCCCACCCTGACTTGGAAATATATCGGCCGTTCCTTCATCGTCACTGGGTCAAAATCCTGGAACTCCCTCCCTAACCTGCAGTTCAGAGAAGGTTCACTAGGTTGATTCCAGAGATGAGGGGGCTGACTTATGGGGAAAGGTTGAGGAGGTTGGGCCTCTACTCATTGGAATTCAGAAGAATGAGAGGTGACCTTATCGAAACGTATAAGATTATGAGGGGGCTTGACAAGGTGGATGCAGAGAGGATGTTTCCACTGATGGGGGAGACTAGAACTAGGGGGCATGATCTTAGAATAAGGGGCCGCCCATTTAAAATGGAGATGAGGAGAAATTTCTTCTCTCAGAGGGTTGTAAATCTGTGGAATTCTGTGCCCCAGAGAGCTGTGGAGGCTGGGTCATTGAATATATTTAAGGTGGCGATAGACAGATTTTTGAGCGATAAGGGAGTGAAGGGTTATGGGGAGTGGGCGGGGAAGTGGAGCTGAGTCCATGATCGGATCAGCCGTGATCTTATTGAATGGCGGAGCAGGCTCGAGGGGCCGTATGACCGACTCCTGCTCCTATTTCTTATGTTCTTACACCTTTGTAATCACCTTTATTTAAGTTCAGGACACTAGTTTGAGACTCAGGTTTCTCACCCTCAAACTGAATGTAAAATTCTATCATGTTACGATCACTCGTCCCCAGAGGATCCTTTACTACGAGATCATTAATTAATCCTTCTCATTACACATTACCAGATCAAAAATATCCTGCTCCCTGGTTGGTTCCACAATGTATTGCTCCAAGAAACCTTCCTGAATACACTCTCTGAACTTATCCTCAAGGCTACCTTTGCCAATTTGAATTGTCCAATCTATATGAAGATTAAAGTCGCCCATTATTATTATTGCAGTACCTCCTGCTGGTCCTGAGCAGTCCTCTTTCAGGACATTAATGAACTAGTTGGGTTTTTATGACAAACGACAGCTTCACTTTTACTTATCCCGGAATTTTATTTCCAGATTTTTTTAACTGAATTCAGATTCTCCAACTTCCCCACAGTGAGAGTGCCACACATGTTCTCAAGATGTTTAGTCCAGGCCTCGAGATTTACTAGTTCAGTAACATAACCATTATTTACTGTATCTTATGTACGTCTATAAAGTTACAACAACAACTTGCATTTATATAGCACCTTTGCCGTAGTAAACCGTCTCAAGGTGCTTCACAGGTGCATAAATCAGGAAAGGTTTAAGCCGAGCCACATAAGGAGATATTAAGACAGGTGCCCCAAAAGCTTGGTCAAAGAGGTCAGTTCTAAGGAGCGTCTTAAAGGAAAACAGGCTGAGAGAGGTTTACATCAGAAATAGAAGCAGGAGTAGGCCACCTGGCCCCTCGAGCCTGCTCCTCCATTCAATAAGATCATGGCTGATCTGATCATGGGCTCAGCTCCACATCCCCGCCCACTCCCCATAACCCTTTATTCCCCTAGCGTTCAAAAATCTCTGTCTCCACCTTAAATATATTACATTAAACATCCGTGAGACAAAGGTCCTCCACCAACCTGACTCCACCACTCAGCACTGCCCCCCAGTCATCAAGATCCCCGGCGTGGCCCTGGACAACGTGGACCATTTTCCATGCCTCGGAAGCCTGCTATCAGCAAGGGCAGACATCAAAGACGAGGTTCAACACCACCTCCAGTGCATCTGAGGAAGAGATCACACCCTCAAATCTGGCACCAAGCTCATGGTCTACAGGGCTGTAGTAATAACCCGCCCTTCTGTATGGCTCAGAGACATGGACCATATCATCATCATAGGCAGTTCCTTGAAATCGAGGAAACTTGCTTCTACTCTAAAAGTGAGTTCTCAGGTGATTGAACAGTCCAATACGAGAACCACAGTATCTGTCACAGGTGGGACAGACAGTGGTTGAAGGAAGGGGAGGGTGGGACAGGTTTGCCACACGCTCCTTCCGCTGCCTGCGCTTGGTTTCTGCATGCTCTCGGCGACGAGACTCGAGGTGCTCAGCGCCCTCCCGGATGCACTTCCTCCACTTAGTGCGGTCTTTGGCCAGGGACTCCCAGGTGTCGGTGGGGATGTTGCACTTTATCAGGGAGGCTTTGAAATATTTCCTCTGCCAGCCTTGGACTCGCTTGCCATGTAGGAGTTCCGAGTAGAGCGCTTGCTTTGGCAGTTTTATGTCAGGCATGTAAATAATGTAGCCCGCCCGACAGAGCTGGTTGAATGTGGTCAGTGCTTCGATGCTGGCAATGTTGGCCTTGGGTATCATATACAGTAGACACCTCAAATCACTGGAGAAATATCACCAAAGATGTCTCTGCAAGATCCTGAAAATCCCCTGGGAGGACAGACGCACCAACGTTATGTCCTCGATCAGGCCAAACAACCACCTTATCTACCTGGCCTGCTACTTTCAGGGATCTGTGGACCTGCACTCCCAGGTCCCTGTGTTCCTCTACACTTCTCAGTGTCCTACCATTTAATGTGTATTCCCTTGCCTTGTTAGACCTCCCCAAATGCATTACCTCACACTTCTCCGGATTGAATTCCATTTGCCACTGTTCTGCCCACCTGACCAGTTCATTGATATCTTCCTGCAGTCTGCAGCTTTCTTCCTCACTGTCAACCACACGGCCGATTTTTGTATCAAGAGGAACGATGAGGTAACTGTATTTACGCAGTGTGTGAGTGGCCCGGATTTTGTGGTGGGAGTTCCTGCCTGCGCCTGCAGGAACTCAGGAACTTACGGTCTGTCAACTTCAGCATTGACAGTCCATCGGCACGGGCCACAATAATCCAACAGTTGCCTCATGCAGGGCTGTGGCATTTGGCCAGTAATTGCAGATGCAAGTGTCACAGGGCCTGTTTGCACCAGTGTAAGGGGATATCTCAGGTGTGATTTCAACCTTTTCATCTCGGAAATTATAATGAATCAAATGAATTTCTGCAAATATTGGCCGGATCAGATTTTAATGATGTTGAAAATTAATTCAGAGACTCGGGTCCTGAACTTAAGGAAAGGTAACTTCGATGTTATGAGGCGTGAATTGGCTAGAATAGACTGCCGAATGATACTTAAAGGGTTGACGGTGGATAGGCAATGGCAAACATTTAAAGATCATATGGATGAACTTCAACAATTGTACATCCCTGTCTGGAGTAAAAATAAAATGGGGAAGGTGGCTCAACCGTGACTAACAAGGGAAATTAGGGATAATGTTAAATCCAAGGAAGAGGCATATAAATTGGCCAGAAAAAGCAGCAAACCTGAGGACTGGGAGAAATTTAGCATTCAGCAGAGGAGGACAAAGGGTTTAATTAAGAGGGGGAAAATAGAGTATGAGAGGAACCTTGCTGGGAACATAAAAACTGACTGCAAAAGCTTCTATAGATGTGTGAAGAGAAAAAGATTAGTGAAGACAAACGTAGGTCCCTTGCAGTCAGAATCAGATGAATTTATAATGGGGAACAAAGAAATGGCAGACCAATTGAACAAATACGTTGATTCTGTCTTCATGAAGGAAGACACATATAACCTTCCGGGAAATACTAGGGGACCGAGGGTCTAGCGAGGAGGAGGAACTGAAGGATATCCTTATTAGTCAGGAAATAGTGTTGGGGAAATTGATGGGACTGAAGGCCGATAAATCCCCAGGGCCTGATAGTCTGCATCCCAGAGTACTTAAGGAATTAGCCCTATAAATAGTGGATGCATTGGTGATCATTTTCCAACATTCTATTGACTCTGGATCAGTTCCTATGGACTGGAGGGTAGCTAATGTAACACCACTTTTTAAGAAAGGAGGAAGAGAGAAAACGGGTAATTATGGACCGGTTAGCCTGACATCAGTAGTGGGGAATATGTTGGAACCAATTATTAAAAATGAAATAGCAGCGCATTTGGAAAGCAGTGACAGGATCGGTCCATGGATTATGAAGGGGAATCATGCTTGACAAATCTTATAGAATTTTTTGAGGATGTAACTAGTAGAGTGGACAAGGGAGAACCAGTGGATGTGGTGTATTTGGACTTTCAAAAGGTTTTTGACAAGGTCCCACACAAGAGATTGGTGTGCAAAATCAAAGCACATGGTATTGGGGGTAATATACTGACATGGATAGAGAACTGGTTGGCAGACAGGAAGCAGAGAGTCGGGATAAACGGGTTCTTTTCAGAATGGCAGGCAGTGACTAGTGGAATGCCGCAGGGCTCAGTGCTGGGACCCCAGCTATTTACAATATACAGTAACGATTTAGATGAAGGAATTGAGTGTAATATCTCCAAGTTTGCAGATGACACTAAGCTGGGTGGCGGTGTGAGCTGTGAGGAGGATGCTAAGAGGCTGCAGAGTGACTTGGATAGGTGAGGTGAGTGGGCAAATGCATGGCAGATGCAGTATAATGTGGATAAATGTGAGGTTATCCACTTTGGTGGCAAAAACAGAGAGACAGACTATTATCTGAATGGTGGCAGATTAGGAAAAGGGAAGGTGCAACGAGACCTGGGTGTCATGGTTCATCAGTCATTGAAGGTTGGCATGCAGGTACAGCAGGCGGTGAAGAAGGCAAATGGCATGTTGGCCTTCATAACTAGGGGATTTGAGTGTAGGAGCAGGGAGGTCTTACTGCAGTTGTACAGGGCCTTGGTGAGGCCCCACCTGGAATATTGTGTTCAGTTTTGGTCTCCTAATCTGAGGAAGAACGTTCTTCCTATTGAGGGAGTGCAGCGAAGGTTCACCAGACTGATTCCCGGGATGGCGGGACTGATATATCAAGAAAGACTGGATCAACTGGGCTTGTATTCACTGGAGTTCAGAAGAATGAGAGGGGATCTCATAGAAACGTTTAAAATTCTGATGGGTTTAGACAGGTTAGATGCAGGAAGAATGTTCCCAATGTTGGGGAAGTCCAGAACCATTTAGGACCGAGATGAGGAGAAACTTCCTCACTCAGAGAGTGGTGAACCTGTGGAATTCCCTGCTGCAGAGAGTTGTTGATGCCAGTTCATTGGATGTATTCAAGAGGGAATTAGATATGGTCCTTACGGCTAAAGAGATCAAGGAGTATGGAGAGAAAGCAGGAAAGGGGTACTGAGGGATTGATCAGCCATGATCTTATTGAATGGCGGTGCAGGCTCGAAGGGCCGAAAGGCCGACTCCTGCTCCTATTTTCTATGTTTCTATGTTTCTATCAAATAGTTGAATTTGTCGTGAGGTTAGTGGAATGAAGCTGATTAGGAATGAAAGCTAGGAATTGCGTGGAGCCCCATTTGGGGCGGTAACTTTCCAGGGAGCGCGAAAGTATCAGTGAGCGTGCAAGATTTTATCCACAGGGACTTCCGCTTTAATGTTCCCAGAGGGAAGTGGAGCATTAAATCAAGCGATATAATTTCCCTTCGAGCGCGAGAGGGAGTGAGGGGAGCGGTCTCGGCAGAGTGCTGAGCAATGGCCCGTGCAGCACTGTTGTCTGTACAGGCTCCTTCCCTCCTTTGCCTCAGGGGCAGGGCCAATGTTGGGGTGACTCAGTCTTTCTCCTATCTGTGCGGGGCCATGGGAACTGTGCTCGGTGCAGAACAGCCCGGGTGCAGGGCTGACAAATCACGGGCTCCAAAAAAAAGCAAAAGGCACCAGATTGGGGAGATTAATAACGCTTGCCCTGCCCGAGCACCACTGCCTGCAATTAGTGCTGCCCACACAGCCGGCCGAGGTGACCACGCCTCCTGCAGCTGCTGGTGTCGACACCCGGCAAGGCCGCAGGGGGTGGGAGCGAATATTGCATCTGGGGCGGTAACAGGGCGCTGCTTGCTGGATGATGTCACGAATGACGGGGCGCTAGAGGTCGAAGCGGTCAGGGATAGTGCCAACGCAAAACCCGCCAGGGACATTGCTAGGCGGTGGTTCACTGCGTCTGTCCAGGAACCGCTTAGCACCCCGTTACCGCCCCCTGCAGGTGCTAGTGGGAGACGCAGGCCCGGCCAATTTCTCCCCCGCAATTCCAGTCCTGTAAATTGTAACTAGATGCCATTTCGGGATTACATGAAATCGGATTACTGGATTCCCTTCGGAAAAGATTACAATCGATTGTTCAGTGATTGGTGGAGCAGGCCGAGTACCTGGGCCTCTCCCTCACCATCTGACACTGCGAGCTCCCTCCACAGGTTGGAGGCAGAGACTCCCACCGTCATTTATGACCCATTGTGATCAGGATGGTGGAAGCAGCTTCAATAATTACTTTCATCAAAGGTCGGTATAAATGCACGGAGGGAAATAGTTACAGGGCTGTGGGGAAAGAGCGGGGAGTGGGACTGATGGGATCGCTCTGTCACAGAGCCGGCACAGGCTCGATGGGCCCAATGGCCTCCTGCGCTGTACCAATCTATGATATACAGTGTCATGTTTGATTGGATGGGCAGAACAGTGGTAACCAACATCAGGAGCTTTTGTGTTCAAGTCCCATTCCATGGAATTAAGTACAAAATCCAGGCTGACACACCCAGTGCAATATTAAGCGATTGCCCCACAGTCGGAGGGGCATTGCTGAGGGAGTGCCGCACTGTCGGAGGGGCAGTGCTGAGGGAGTGCCCCACAGTTGGAGGGGCTAAGTGAGTGCTGCACTGTCGGAGGGGCAGTGCTGAGGGAGTGCCACACTGTCAGAGGGGCTGTACTGAGGGAGTGCCACACAGTCGGAGGGGCAGTGCTGAGGGAGTGCCCCACAGTCGGAGGGGCAGTACTAAGTGAGTGCCGCACTGTCGGAGGGGCAGTGCTGAGGGAGTGCCACACTGTCAGAGGGGCTGTACTGAGGGAGTGCCACACAGTCGGAGGGACAGTGCTGAGGGAGTGCCCCACAGTTGGAGGGGCAGTACTGAGGGGGTGCCGCACTGTCGGAGGGGCAGCACTGAGGGAGTGCCGCACTGTCGGAGGGGCAGCACTGAGGGAGTGCCGCACTGCCAGAGGGGCAGTACTGAGGGAGTGCCGCACTGTCGGAGGGGCAGTACTGAGGGAGTGCCGCACTGTCAGAGGGGCAGTACTGAGGGAGCGCCGCACTGTCGGAGGGGCAGTACTGAGGGAGTGCCGCACTGTCGGAGGGGCAGCACTGAGGGAGTGCCGCACTGTCAGAGGGGCAGTACTGAGGGAGTGCCGCACTGTCAGAGGGGCAGTACTGAGGGAGTGCCGCACTGTCAGAGGGGCAGTACTGAGGGAGCGCCGCACTGTCGGAGGGGCAGTACTGAGGGAGTGCCGCACTGTCAGAGGGGCAGTACTGAGGGGGTGCCGCACTATCGAAGGTGCCGTTGTTCCGATGAGACGTTAAACCGAGGCCCCGTCTGCCCTCTCATGTGTATGTAAAAGATCCCATAGCCCTATTTCAAAGAAAAGCAGGAGAGTTCTCCCCGGTGTCCAATATTTATCCCTCAACCAACATCACTAAAACAGATTATCTGGTCATTATCACACTGCTGTGTGTGGGAGCTTGCTGTGCGCACATTGGCTGCCGCGTTTCCCACATAGCAACAGTGACTACAGTTCAGAAAGTATTTCATTGGCTGTGAAGCACTTTGGGATGTCCAGAGGTTCTGAAAGGCGCTATATAAATGCAAGTTTTAACTTTCTCTCTGTACTCCCTGTGATAAATTTTGCAAAATTAATTATTTTTTGTGAAAGATTGAAAAACAATGATGTGAGCAGATGTGAAGCAGATTCAATTATTCAAATTCACTGAATGTGCCCAAAAGATGGATAACCATAATTTAGACTCTTAATCAAAAATCCATGTAATTAGGCGACCCAAGTATACAGCGTGTTGTTTTTCAGAGAGAGTTTTGCAGAATTGTGGAAGTTAAGCTAAGATTTATCCATGCTTTATATACCTCCCTCGGAGAGGGAGGCTGGGGAGTCTGCTTTGCCGCGCGCTCCTCCCGCTGCCCGCGCTTGTTTTCTGCATGTTCTCGGCAACGACACGCAAGGTGGTCTGCGCCCTCTCGGGTGCTCTGCCTCCAATAGGGCGGTCTTTGGCCAGGGACTCCCAGATGTCAGTGGGGATGTTGCACTTTATCAAGGAGGGTTTGAGGGTGTCCTTGAAACGTTTCTCTGCCCACCTGGCGCTCGCTTGCCGTGTAGGAGTTCCGAGTAGAGCGCTTGCTTTGAGAGTCTTGTGCAATAGGGATCTATGGACCTGCACTCCAAACGTCCCTTTGTTCCTCTACACTTCTCAGTGTCATAGAAACATAGAAACAGAGAAAATAGGTGCAGGAGTCGGCCATTTGGCCCTTCGAGCCTGCACCACCATTTAATATGATTATCGCTGATCATTTTTGCAAATTTAGTACCCCATTCCTGCTTTCTCTCCATACCCCTTGATCCCTTTAGACGTAAGGGCCATATCTTATTCCCTTTTGAATATATTTAGTGAATTGGCCTCAACAACTCTCTGTGGTAGAGAATTCCACAGGTTCACCACTCTCTGAGTGAAGAAGTTTCTCCTCATCTCAGTCCTAAATGGCTTACCCTTTATCCTTAGACTGTGTCCCCTGGTTCTGGACTTCCCCAACATTGGGAACATTCTTCCTGCATCTAACCTGTCCAGTCCCGTCAGAATTTTAAACGTTTCTACGAGATCCCGTCTCATTCTTCTAAACTCCAGTGAATACAGACCCAGTTGATCCAGTCTCTCCTCATATATCAGTCCTGTCATCCCGGGAATCAGTCTGGTGAACCTTCGCATCACTCCCTCTATAGCAAGAATGTCCTTCCTCAAATCAGGAGACCAAAACTGAACACAATACTCCAGGTGAGACCTCACCAAGGCCCTGTACAACTGCAGTAAGACCTCCCTGCTCCTATACTCAAATCCCCTCGCTATGAAGGCCAACATGCCATTTGCCTTCTTCACTGCCTGCTGTACCTGCATGCCAACTTTCAATGACTGATGTACCATGACACACAGGTCTCGTTGCACCTCCCCTTTTCCTAATCTGTCACCATTCAGATAATATTCTCCCTTCCTGTTTTTGCCACCAAAGCAGACAACCTCACATTTATCCACATTATACTTCATCTGCCATGCATTTGCCCACTCACCTAACCTGTCCAAGTCACTCTGCAGCCTCTTGGAATCCTCCTCACAGCTCACACTGCCACCCAGTTTAGTGTCATCTGCAAACTTGGAGATATTACACTCAATTCCTTCATCCGAATCATTAATGTATATTGTAAATAGCTGGGGTCCCAGCACTGAACCCTGCGGTACCCCAGTAGTCACTGCCTGCCATTCTGAAAAGTATCCATTTATTCCTACTCTTTGCTTCCTGTCTGCCAACCAGTTCTCTATCCACATCAGTACATTACCCCCAATACCATGTGCTTTAATTTTGCACACCAATCTCTTGTGTGGGACTTTGTCAAAAGCTTTTGAAAGTCCAAATACAACACATCCACTGGTTCTCCCTTGTCCACTCTACTAGTTACATCTTCAAAAAATTCTGGAAGATTTGTCAAGCATGATTTCCCTTTCATAAATCCATGCTGACTTGGACCGATCCTGTCACTGCTTTCCAATTGCGCTGCTATTTCATCTTAAATAATTGATTCCAACATTTTCCCCACTACTGATGTCAGGCTAACTGGTCTATAATTACCTGTTTTCTCTCTCCCACCTTTTTAAAAAGTGGGGTTACATTAGCTACCCTCCAATCCATAGGAACTGATCCAAAGTCTATAGAATGTTGGAAAATGACCACCAATGCATCCACTATTTCTAGGACCACTTCCTTAAGTACTCTGGGATGCAGACTATCAGGCCCTGGAGAATTATCGGCCTTCAGTCCCATCAATTTCCCTAACACAATTTCCTGACTAATAAGGATTTCCTTCAGTTCCTCCTTCTCACCAGACCCTCGGTCCCCTAGTATTTCCAGAAGGTTATTTGTGTCTTCCTTCGTGAAGACAGAACCAAAGTATTCGTTCAATTGGTCTGCCACTTATTTTTTCCCCATTATAAATTCACCTGATCTGACTGCAAGGGATCTACATTTGTCTTCACTAATCTTATTTCTTTTCACATTTCTATAGAAGCTTTTGCAGTCAGTTTTTATGTTCCCTGCAAGCTTCCTCTCATAATCTATTTACTCTGAATTAGAAACATAGAAACATAGAAAATAGTTGCAGGAGTAGGCCATTCGGCCCTTCTAGCCTGCACCGCCATTCAATGAGTTCATGGCTGAACATGCAACTTCAGTACCCCATTCCTGCTTTCTCGCCATACCCCTTGATCCCTTAAACCCTTTGTCCTCCTGTGCTGAATTATAAATTTCTCCCAGTCCTCAGGTTTGCTACTTTTTCTGGCCAATTTATATGCCTCTTCCTTGGATTTAACACTATCCCTAATTTCCCTTGTTAGCCACGGTTTTATTTTTACTCCAGACAGGGATGTACAATTGTTGAAGTTCATCCATGTGATCTTGAAATATCTGCCATTGCCTATCCACCGTCAACCCTTTAAGTATCATTCACGAGTCTATCCTAACTAATTCGTCTCATACCATCGAAGTTACCTTTCCTTAAGTTCAGGACCCTAGTCTCTGAATTAACTGTGTCATTCTCCATCTTAATGAAGAATTCTACCATATTCTACCATATTAAGAGAAGCACTCTTCAACAAGATTGCTAATTAGTCCTCACTCATTACACAACACCCAGTCTAGGATGGCCTGCTCTCTAGTTGGTTCCTCGATATATTGGTCGAGAAAACCATCCCTAATACACTCCAGGAAATCCTCCTCCACTGTATTGCTACCAGTTTGGTTAGCCGATACAATATGTAGATTAAAGTTGCCCATGATAACTGCTGTACCTTTATTGCACACAACCCTAATTTCTTGTTTTGATGCTGTCCCCAAACTCACTACTACTGTTTGGAGGTCTGTACACAACTCCCACTAGTGTTTTCTGCCCTTTGGTGTTCCGCAGCTCCACCCATACCGATTCCACATCATCCAGGCTAATGTCCTTCCTTACTATTGCGTTAATTTCCTCTTTAACCAGTAACGTCATCCCACCTCCTTTTCCTTTCTGTCTATCCTTCCTGAATATTGAATACCCCTGGATGTTAAGTTCTCAGCCTTGGTCACCCTGGAGTCATGTCTCCGTAATCCCAATTATATCTTATTCGTTAACAGCTATCTGCGCAGTTAATTCACCCACCTTATTACGAATGCTTCTCACATTGAGACACAGAGCCTTCAGGCTTGCCTTTTTTACCTCTTTGTCCTTTTAGAGTTATGTTGTAATGTGGCCCATTTTGATTTTTGCCTTGGGTTTCTCTGCCCTCCACTTTTACTTTTCTCCTTTCTACCTTTTGCTTTTGCCCCCATTCTACTTCCCTCTGTCTCCCTGCATAGGTTCCCATCCCCCTGCCATATTAGTTTAACTCCTCCCCAACAGCACTAGCAAACACTCCCCCTAGGACATTGGTTCCGGTCCTGCCCAGGTGCAGACCGTCCGGTTTGTACTGGTCCCACCTCCCCCAGAACCGGTTCCAATGCCCCAGGAATTTGAATCCCTCCCTCTTGCACCACTCCTCAAGCCACGTATTCATCTGCACTATCCTGCGATTCCTACTCTGACTAGCACGTGGCACTGGTAGCAATCCTGGGATTACTATCTTTGATGTCCTACTTTTTAATTTAACTCCTAGCTCCCTAAATTCAGCTTGTAGGACCTCATTCCATTTTTTACCTATATGGTTGGTACCTATATGCACCATGACAACTGGCTGTTCACCCTCCCTTTTCAGAATGCCCTACAGCCACTCCGAGACATCCTTGACCCTTGCACCAGGGAGGCATCATACCATCCTGGAGGCTCGATTGCGGCCGCAGAAACATCTATCTATTCCCCTTACAATAGAATCCCCTACCACTACAGCTCTCACACTCTTTTTCCTGCCTTGGTCACAGTTATCTCCTGGAACTTGTCTTGTTTGGGCTATTGGCAGGGGAGAGAGGAACTACACCCAACTTCAGTGACGGGGAGAGACTGGAGAAGCTGGGGTTGTTCTCCTTGGAGCAGAGACGGTTAAGGGGAGATTTAATAGAGGGGTTCAAAATCATGTGGGGCTTTGATAGAGCAAACAAGGAGGGCCGGTAACCAGAGGGACACAGATTGACGATAATCAGATGGAACCAGAGGGGGAGATGAGGAGAATGTGTTTACGCAGCGAGTTGTTGGGATCGGGAACGCGCTGCCTGAAAGGTTGGTGGGAGCAGATTCAATAGTAACTTTCAAACGGGGAATTGGGTAAATACTGGAAGGGGAAAGATTTGCCGGGCTGTGGGGAAAGAGCGGGGAGTGGGACTGATGGGATCGCTCTGTCACAGAGCCGGCACAGGCTCGATGGGCCCAATGGCCTCCTGTGTTGTGTGATTCTGATTGTAAATTTCCAGAATCTGTCTGTCCCTGAGTTGTCACTGGGTTGGGTCTGTTATATATGCAGACTATGGATATACTCTCTGTGTAGTCACTGTGTGGTTGCATAAGATGGAGACTTGTTTACCTGATGTACTGTCAATCAGGTGTACACTGTGTATATACTATGCTGGCACCACTAGAGGGTGCAACTGGTGGAGACCGGGGGTTTCCTGCCCTGTGGCAGAGGCTGTCCACCAGAGGGCACTGCGGTGGGAGACCTGAGGGTCACCTGTATAGGTGTGCAGGGCCCAGTATAAAAGGCTGCCCACCGTGCTTGTGCCTCACTCTGGAGTTACGAATAAAGGACCAAGGTCACTACAGTTTGTGTACAACACATTGCCTCGTGGAGTCATTCATAAGTACATTACAGACATAACAACTGGCGACGAGAATATGGACTTTCACGCGATTATGGCTACCTTTAGCACACTAAAAGACTTCACAGAGGGTGATGATTGGGATGCCTTCATGGAACGGCTCGAGCAATATTTTGTGGCAAACGACCTGGCAGGGGAGATGGACACATTGGTGGAGAAGCACAAGGCTATACTGATGACCAGTTGTGGGCCCGAGGTCTACCGCCTCGTCAGGGACTTGCTGCACCCACAAAGGCCAAGGACAAGACATACGATGAGCCGACTGAACTAATTCGCGACCAACTAAAACCAAAACAGAGCATCCTCACGGCCAGGCACAGATTCTACACTCACCGCAGACCTGAGGGCCAGGAGATTGCAAAATATGCTGCCGACCTCAGGAGACTTGCGGCACCATGTAATTTCGGCACACACCTCAACGAAGCATTGTGAGACATCTTCGTTATAGGAATTGGCCACGAGGGTCTCCTTCACAAGCTATTACCTGCCGACACCACAGTCAACCTGCAGAAGGCCATCAGCATCAGTCAGTGTTCATGACCTCGACCTGCAGTACCAAGCAAATTATTCATCCTGTGGACTCAAACCCGGCAGGTACTGTACACAGAATGGTGCCTTTCACAGGCAAGACTGTAGAACGTGGCTCTGCCCAGAGAGCACAGACCTCAGGGTTCCAGAACTCAGAGTCCACCGAGGGGTGCTAATCGAGTAGCACCAGGCTGGCGTTGCGGAGGAAACCATAGGGCTCACCAGTGTCGGTTTGCTGAGTACGTATGCAAAGTCTGTAACACGAAGGGCCACCTCCAGCGTATGTGTGAAAGAAATAAGACTCACCGTCTAGTAGAGGAGTCGGGAGATGACTTTGAATCCAGCGGGGAGTATGATGATTTGGCCAGAGAGACAGCTCAGCCCCAAGAAGAAGTGTATGGAGTGTATACCTGCACCACCGATTGTCCTCCAGTGAAGATGGAAGTCGAGATAAACGGTGTTCCAGTCTTCATGGAAGTGGACACGGGAGCGAGCCAGTCAGTGATGAGCCAGGATGCCTTTGAGAGGCTATGGAATGAAAAACGACCCGAGCTGGTTCCAGTACAGGAAAAGTTGCACACCTACACCAAGGAGCTGATCCCTGTCCTCGGTAGTGCGGATGTAAGTGTAATCCATAATGGCGTGGTGCACAAGTTACCTCTGTGGATTGTTGCAGGTGATGGTCCAATGCTATTTAGAAGAAGGTGGATGGGGAAGATCCAGTGGAAATGGGAAGACCTCTTCACTCCAGCAATCGATGTCCCCCGTGCTCAGAGGCAGAGTAAAACCTCACCTTCGCTTGGGCCAGGCACCAGAGAACAGACCAGCGCAGCACCTGAGGCACAGACCGTCCATCGACTGCGTGGCAATGATCCGACCGGAACGACCTAAAAGTACCTTCCCGGCTCCAGTGGCAGGACTCCGGGGGAGGAAGATCGAATTCACAGGCACTCTTCCAGCTTTTGTGGCAGAATCACGGGAGAGAAGGATCAAGTCAGTCGACCTCGAGGACAGAGGCAAGATGTGTCCCTGCTCGCTGAAATAAAAGATGGCCGCGGCCATATCACGAGGTGCAATGCCCAGGGATCAACACGTGGGGTCTAACAAAGGATCTGATTGGGATAAAGCCAGCAGGTTTCTCTTAAAGGAGACCTGCAACCAACTGAACTTAAAGAGACATTGTATGCATGGCAATCAATGTAACGAACCGATTAAGATTGTGAACAAAATGTTGTTGCGAGATGTCGGGAATAGAGTGTCCCTACAAGTTAGAGGCGAGCGACCTCAGGAGGGTGAAGACACTGATCCTGATACCCTGCCCCAGGTGTCCCCACAAGTTATAGGTCAGTGACCTCAGGAGGGTGAAGACACTGATCCTGATACCCTGCCCCAGGTGTCCCCACAAGTTATAGGCCAGTGACCTCAGGAGGGTGAAGGCACTGATCCTGATACCCTGCCCCACGTCTATCCCACAGGTTATAGGCCAGTGACCTCAGGAGGGTGAAGGCACTGATCCTGATACCCTGCCCCAGGTCTATCCCACAAGTTATAGGCCAGTGACCTCAGGAGGGTGAAGGCACTGATCCTGATACCCTGCCCCAGGTCTATCCCACAAGTTATAGGTCAGTGACCTCAGGAGGGTGAAGGCACTGATCCTGATACCCTGCCCCAGGTCTATCCCACAAGTTATAGGCCAGTGACCTCAGGAGGGTGAAGGCACTGATCCTGATACCCTGCCCCAGGTCTATCCCACAAGTTATAGGCCAGTGACCTCAGGAGGGTGAAGGCACTGATCCTGATACCCTGCCCCAGGTGTCCCCACAAGTTATAGGTCAGTGACCTCAGGAGGGTGAAGGCACTGATCCTGATACCCTGCCCCAGGTGTCCCCACAAGTTATAGGTCAGTGACCTCAGGAGGGTGAAGGCACTGATCCTGATACCCTGCCCCAGGTCTATCCCACAGGTTATAGGTCAGTGACCTCAGGAGGGTGAAGGCACTGATCCTGATACCCTGCCCCAGGTGTCCCCACAAGTTATAGGTCAGTGACCTCAGGAGGGTGAAGGCACTGATCCTGATACCTTGCCCCAGGTCTATCCCACGCTGCAGGCACCCGATGGCACTATTCCCCACAGACCTGGAAATGTAAACGGTGCCAGTACACGCAGTCGGCCGCCGTTGCCCAACACCCGGGTGGAGACAGCACAGCCCCCAGACCCAGTCTCTACCTCGGCCATGTCCAGGAGCGAAAGGTCAGAACCAACGACTTCTCCAAACGGGACCTGGAACAGCCAGGTTCCCAACACCGTGAGAGAGCAAGCAGAAGATTCTGCAACCCTCAAAGGAGGACAGGGAGGCCACACACATCTGTGGCTCTGCCCATCACTAGGCAACGGCAAAGGCCCTGAGTCCTGGCTAGGTGAGCGAACCAAGCCCCCCCCACTAGCAGGGGGCACTGCGCCGCTATCAGACGACTAGGACCACGTCCGGTTGCTCTGGAACCTGTGTCCTCACATACCTGTACATACCTCAGTACTGACCATGACTGAACCATGAACGCAATCTACCCAATCCTGGCACACGACCGTAAAACGGAGCGAATGTAAGTCACTGAACCAAGGTGTCACGATACAAACTGTAACTTCCTTTCTGTGTACTTGCTCTGTGTCTGATCCTGTATGTTAATGTAATGGGCCAGCTGTATGATCGCACTGTGTGGGGGGAGGGGTGGGGTGAATGGATGTATGTAACCATGGACACACACATGGATCACACCCAGAACCCACTGGAACCTCCACTGCATCATCGAACCATCCAAACTGGTAACCACTGCCCAACATTGTGGCAAAAGGACTCGGGGGTTAACAGGGAGAGAGCCAAGCCAAAGCACAGCCAAGGTACAAGGGCTATTGGGACGTATTTCTGGGGAGAGCTAAGCCAGAGCACATAGTGCAAAGGTAATTGGCACAAAGGACTTGGGGGAGAGTGATGTTATATATGCAGACTATAGATATACTCTCTGTGTAGTCACTGTATAGTTGCATAAGATGGAGACTTGTTACCTGATGTACTATCAATAAGGTTTACACTGTGTATATACTATGCTGGTACCAGTAGAGGGTGCAACTGGTGGAGACTGGGGTTTCCTGCCCCTGGTGGCAGGGGCTGTATAAAAGGGGAGCTACCATGCGGCTGCCTCACTCTGGAGTTACGAATAAAGGACTAAGGTCACTACAGTCTGAGTACAACACATTGCCTCGTGGAGTCATTCGTAGGTACATCACAGACATAACATTGTTTATCAATCTGCCCTCTATTTTACTTCGCACTGCCGATCAGGTTGTTGCGGGGTGGGGTGGGCGGGGGCGGAATCTTGTTGCCTAGTTACGACCAAGCTGGATGGGATGTTGGCGCGATGGACTGGATGGTTAGATGGTGCTGAGATCCTGGTTCACATCCTGAGAGAGCCCCAAACACTGATCGTCAGAACACCGATATTCCGTGGCCTCAGCATTCACAGGGTGATGTGGGGGGTTATAAAATCACTTCCCCACAAGTATGGCTTTTAAGATCTCTCTGTAGTAAAGTGCGCAGGTTGAAATATTGGAATTTTGTCACATAATTCTGCTCAGCTAAATCTTTATGGTTATTTGCGATGGATTCTGCAGCCTGATTGGTTACAGTTGGCAACACATAATTGGAACATGGTTCGAGGCTAATTCTCCAGATAAAGACCTGCTAGGCATGAAAATCAGTCAAGGACTGCAGCCCAGCGACAACGCTCGAGTTCTCTCTGCAGTAACCTTGAATCATAGTGAAAGGGGCCTGGACATATTCCCAGGCACTCAATCCCGCTCCTAACAAAGTGTTTCGGGTGAAGTATGTCCCCAGCGGAGAGTCACGGCACAACGATAACTGAGACATGTGTGCCCAGAATTCCCCTCCACCCTCGGCCAGTACTGAAAAGAAGCGACAGAAATAGTGCCTTGAAGAGCATAAGGAATAGGAACAGGAGTCCTACCAGTCATGATCTTATTGAACGGCCCCTCGGGCCTGCTCCACCATTCAATAAGATCATGGCTGATCCTTAGCCTCAAATCTACTTCCCGGCCCGATCACCATATCCCTTTATTCCCCGAGAGTCCAAAAATCTATCGATCTCAGCCTTGAATATACTCAGAGACTGAGCCTCCACAGCCCTCTGGGGCAGAGAATTCCAAAGATTCACCACCCTCTGAGTGAAGAAATTCCTCCTCATCTCAGTCCTTAATGGCCGACCCCTTATCCTGAGACTGTGACCCCTGGTTCTCGACTCCCCAGCCCGGGGGAAACATCCTCCCTGCATCTACCCTGTCAATCCCTCTCAAAATCTTAGATGTTTCAATGAGATCACCTCTCATTCTTCTAAACTCTAGGGAATATCGGCCTAGTCTACTCAATCTCTCCTCATAGGACAATCCCCCCATCCCAGGAATCAGTCTGGTGAACCTTTGTTGCACTCCCTCTATGACAAGTATATCCTTCCTTAGGTAAGGAGACCGACACTGTACACAATACTCCAGGTGTGGTCTCACCAGGGCCCTGTATAATTGTAGTAAGACGTTTTTATTCTTATACTCAAATCCTCCTGTAATAAAAAACAACTACTTGTATTTATACAGCGCCTTTAGTGTAACGAACCATCCCAAGGCGCTTAGAAACATACAAACATAGAAAATAGATGCAGGATTGGCCATTCGGCCCTTCGAGCCTGCACCACCATTCAATAAGATCATGGCTGATCATTCACCTCAGTACCCCTTTCCTGCTTTCTCTCCATACCCCTTGATCCCTTTAGCTGTAAGGGCCATATCTAACTCCCTCTTGAATATACCCAATGAACTGGCATCAACAACTCTCTGCGGCAGGGAATTCCACAGGTTAACAACTCTCTGAGTGAAAAAGTTTCTCCTCATCTCAGTCCTAAATGGCCTACCCCTTATCCTAAGACTGTGTCCCCTGGTTCTGGGCTTCCCCAACAACGGGAACATTCTTCCCGCATCTAACCTGTCAAGTCCCGTCAGAATTTTATATGTTTCTATGAGATCCCCTCTCATCCTTCTAAACTCCAATGTATAAAGGCCCAGTTGATCCAGTCTCTCATCATATGTCAGTCCAGCCATCCCGGGAATCAGTCTGGTGAACCTTCGCTGCACTCCCTCAATAGCAAGAACGTCCTTCCTCAGATTAGGAGACCAAAAACTGAACACAATATTCCAGGTGAGGCCTCAGCGAAGCCCTGTACAACTACAGTAAGACCTCCCTGCTCCTATACTCAAATCCCCTAGCTATGAAGGCCAACATACCATTTGCCTTCTTCACCGCCTGCTGTACCTGCATGCCAACTTTCAATGACTGATGAACCATGACACCCAGGTCTCGTTGCACCTCCCCTTTTCCTAATCTGTCACCATTCAGATAATATTCTGCCTGCTTCAGCCAGAGGTCGTGGTCCATATCGGGACCAATGACATGGGTAGAAAGAGGGATGAGGTCCTGCAGGCAGAGTTTAGGGAGCTAGGAGAGAGATTACAAAGCAGGACCTCGAAGGTCGTAGTCTCCGGATTACTTCCAGTGCCACCTGCCAGTGAGCACAGAAATAGGAGGACAGAGCAGATGAATGCGTGGCTGGAGAGATAGTGCAGAAGGGAGGGCTTCAGATTCCTGGGGAATTGGGACGGTTTCTTGGAGAGATAGGACCTGTACAGGCCGGATGGGTTGCACCTGAACAGAGCCTATATGCTCGTGGGGGGTTAGGGGGGGACGGTTGCTAGTGCTTTTAGGGAGGCTTTAAACTTGCTTGCTGGGGAGTTGGGAGCCTGAGAGTAGATTCAGAGGGCAGAGAAGCAAAGCTGGAATTAGAAGGCAGAAAATTAGTAAGCAAGTTTGGAAGGCAGAGGAAACAAAGGCTAGAAAATAGACAACAAGGGAGTTTGGCAGTGCTAAATGGTACACACCTCAATTCAAGGAGTATAGCGAATAAGGCAGATGAGCTGAGAGCACAGTTAGACCCGTGGGATTATTTACTGGGATACCATCAGTGTAAAAGGTATAGTGGGCAGAGAATTCCTGAATTGCATTCTGGATAACTTTTTTAACCAATATATAGCAAGCCCAACAAGAGGGGGGCAGTTGTGGTTTGTGTTAGCAGGTGAAAGGAGTATTGTGGGAGAGCATTCTTGTGGTAGTGCTCATAATCCAGTTAGTTTTAGCATAATTATGGATAAGGACAAAGGAAAATCAGGAGTAAAGGTTCTAAATTGGGGGAAGGCCAGTTATCCGAGGCTGAGAGGTGATTTAGCCAACGTGGACAGGAAACAGTTGCTTGAAGGTGAATCAGTGTCAGAGCAGTGGGAGGCAATGAAGAGGGAGGGACATGGAGTTCTGGATAAACATGCTCCCACAAAGAAAAAGTGTAGAACTGCATGACAAGGTTCAGACAGGGTAAGATAGGGCAAAGAGGAAAGCCTCTATCAGATATCGGGAGCGACCATAATATGGTAGAATTCTTTATTAAGATGGAGAGTGACACAGTTAATTCGGAAACTAGGGTCCTGAACTTGGGGAAATGTAACTTCGATGGTATGAGACGTGAATTGGCTAGAATAGACTGCTGAATGATACTTAAAGGTTTGATGGTGGATAGACAATGGCAAACATTTAAAGATCACATGGATGAACTTCAACGATTGTACATCCCGGTCTGGAGTAAAAATAAAACGGGGAAAGTGACTCAACCGTGGCTAACAAGGGAAATTAAGGATAGTGTTAAAACCAAGGAAGAGGCATATAAATTGGCCAGAAAAAGCAGAAAACTTGAGGACTGGGAGAAATTTAGAATTCAGCAGAGGAGGACAAAGGGCTTAATTAGGGAGGGGGAAATAGAGTACGAGAGGAAGCTTGCTGGGAATATAAAAACTGACTGCAAAAGCTTCTATAGATATGTGAAAAGTAAAAGATTAGTGAAAACAAATGTAGGTCACTTGCAGTCAGAATCAGGTGAATTTATAATGGGGAACAAAGAAATGGCGGACCAGTTAAACAAATACTTTGATTCTGTCTTCACGAAGGAAGACACAAATAACCTTACGGAAATACTAGGGGACCGAGGGTCTAGAGAGAAGGAGGAACTGAAGGAAATCCTCATTCGGCAGGAAATAGTGTTAGGGAAATTGATGGGACTGAAGGCCGATAAATCCCTGGGGCCTGATAGTCTGCATCCCAGAGTACTTAAGGAAGTGGCCCTAGAAATAGTGGATGCATTGGTGATCATTGTCCAACAGTCTATCAACTCTGGATCAGTTCCTATGGACTGGAGGGTAGCTAATATAACACCACTTTTTAAAACAGGAGGGAGAGAGAAAACATCAGTAGTGGGGAAAATGTTGGAATCAATTATTAAAGATGAAATAGCAGCGCATTTGGAAAGCAGTGACAGGATCGGTCCAAGTCAGCATGGATTTATGAAAGGAAAATAATGCTTGACAAATCTTCTAGACTTTTTTGAGGATGTAACTAGCAGAGTGGACAAGGGAGAACCAGTGGATGTGGTGTATTTGGACTTTCAAAAGGCTTTTGACAAGGTCCCACACAAGAGATTAATGTGCAAAATGAAAGCGCATGGTATTGGGGGTAGTGTATTGACGTGGATAGAGAACTGGTTGGCAGACAGGAAGCAGAGAGTCGGGATAAATTGGTCCTTTTCAGAATGGCAGGCAGTGACTAGTGGAGTGCCGCAGGGCTTAGTGCTGGGACCCCAGCTATTTACAATATACATTAATGATTTAGATGAAGGAATTGAGTGTAATATCTCCAAGTTTGCAGATGACACTAAGCTAGGTGGCTGTGTTAGCTGTGAGGAGGATGCTAAGAGGCTGCAGGGTGACTTGGACAGGTTAGGTGAGTGGGCAAATGCATGGCAGATGCAGTATAATGTGGATAAATGTGAGGTTATCCACTTTGAGGGCAAAAACATAAAGGCAGATTATTATCTGAATGGCGGCAGATTAGGAAAAGGGGAGGTGCAACGAGACCTGGGTGTCATGGTACATCAGTCATTGAAAGTTGGCATGCAGGTACAGCAGGCAGTGAAGAAGGCAAATGGTATGTTGGCCTTCATAGCGAGGGGATTTGAGTATAGGAGCAGGGAGGTCTTACTGCAGTTGTACAGGGCCTTGGTGAGGCCTCACCTGGAATATTGGGCCCAAGTTTCGAGCCGCGACTAGAACGGCGCAGCCCCGACCTGGACGCCCGTTTTTCGCGCCACAAAGTGCGCCTAAAAAAAACCTCCGTATTCTCCACCTCCCTGCAGGTCCACTGGCCCTCGGCGCAGCGCAGCACGAGCTATAGGGTGTGGAGCCAGGTCCCTGCGCTGAAAACAGTGCCGGGCCCTCTGCACATGCGCGCTGCAGTCGGCACGCAAGTGCAGTAGCTCCAGGCGCCCAAAACTGTGTGGGAGGGGCCCGAAGCACGCAGCCCCTAGCCCTGGCCCAATGGCCTCACTGAGGCTGCGTGACTAAGGCTCCTCCCACGGCCAGCTCCTGCTTCCTCCCGACCCAACTCCCGCTTCCCGCACCCCCCCCCCCGGACCCGACCCGACCCGACCCGGCTCCCGCTCCCGCTCCCCCCGACTGGACCCGACCCGACTCCCGCTCCCCCCCGACTCGACCCGTTTCCCGCTCCCGCTCCCCGCGACTCGACCCGACCCGACTCCCGCTCCCCCCCGACTGGACCCGACCCGACTCCCGCTCCCCCCCCGACTGGACCCGACTCCCGCTCCCCCCCCGACTGGACCCGACCCGACTCCCGCTCCCCGCGACTCGACCCGACCCGACTCCCGCTCCCCCCCGACTGGACCCGACTCCCGCTCCCCCCCGACTGGACCCGACCCGACTCCCGCTCCCCCCGACTGGACCCGACCCGACTCCCGCTCCCCCCCGACTGGACCCGACCCGACTCCCGCTCCCCCCCCGACTGGACCCGACTCCCGCTCCCCCCCCGACTGGACCCGACCCGACTCCCGCTCCCCGCGACTCGACCCGACCCGACTCCCGCTCCCCCCCGACTGGACCCGACTCCCGCTCCCCCCCCGACTGGACCCGACCCGACTCCCGCTCCCCCCCGACTGGACCCGACTCCCGCTCCCCCCCGACCCGACCCGACTCCCGCTCCCCCCCGACTGGACCCGACTCCCGCTCCCCCCCCGACTGGACCCGACTCCCGCTCCCCCCCCGACTGGACCCGACTCCCGCTCCCCCCCCGACTGGACCCGACCCGACTCCCGCTCCCCCCCCGACTGGACCCGACCCGACTCCCGCTCCCCCCCGACTGGACCCGACTCCCGCTCCCCCCCCGACTGGACCCGACTCCCGCTCCCCCCCCGACTGGACCCGACCCGACTCCCGCTCCCCCCCGACTGGACCCGACTCCCGCTCCCCCCCGACTGGACCCGACTCCCGCTCCCCCCCCGACTGGACCCGACCCGACTCCCGCTCCCCCCCCGACTGGACCCGACTCCCGCTCCCCCCCGACTGGACCCGACTCCCGCTCCCCCCCCGACTGGACCCGACCCGACTCCCGCTCCCCCCCCGACTGGACCCGACCCGACTCCCGCTCCCCCCCGACTGGACCCGACTCCCGCTCCCCCCCCGACTGGACCCGACCCGACTCCCGCTCCCCCCCCGACTGGACCCGACTCCCGCTCCCCCCCCGACTGGACCCGACCCGACTCCCGCTCCCCCCCCGACTGGACCCGACTCCCGCTCCCCCCCCGACTGGACCCGACTCCCGCTCCCCCCCGACTGGACCCGACTCCCGCTCCCCCCCCGACTGGACCCGACCCGACTCCCGCTCCCCCCCCGACTGGACCCGACTCCCGCTCCCCCCCCGACTGGACCCGACCCGACTCCCGCTCCCCCCCCGACTGGACCCGACTCCCGCTCCCCCCCCGACTGGACCCGACTCCCGCTCCCCCCCCGACTGGACCCGACTCCCGCTCCCCCCCGACTGGACCCGACTCCCGCTCCCCCCCCGACTGGACCCGACCCGACTCCCGCTCCCCCCCGACTGGACCCGACTCCCGCTCCCCCCCCGACTGGACCCGACTCCCGCTCCCCCCCCGACTGGACCCGACCCGACTCCCGCTCCCCCCCCGACTGGACCCGACTCCCGCTCCCCCCCCGACTGGACCCGACTCCCGCTCCCCCCCCGACTGGACCCGACTCCCGCTCCCCCCCGACTGGACCCGACCCGACTCCCGCTCCCCCCCCGACTGGACCCGACCCGACTCCCGCTCCCCCCCCGACTGGACCCGACCCGACTCCCGCTCCCCCCCCGACTGGACCCGACTCCCGCTCCCCCCCCGACTGGACCCGACTCCCGCTCCCCCCCGACTGGACCCGACTCCCGCTCCCCCCCGACTGGACCCGACTCCCGCTCCCCCCCGACTGGACCCGACCCGACTCCCGCTCCCCCCCCGACTGGACCCGACTCCCGCTCCCCCCCCGACTGGACCCGACCCGACTCCCGCTCCCCCCCCGACTGGACCCGACTCCCGCTCCCCCCCCGACTGGACCCGACCCGACTCCCGCTCCCCCCCGACTGGACCCGACCCGACTCCCGCTCCCCCCCCGACTGGACCCGACTCCCGCTCCCCCCCCGACTGGACCCGACCCGACTCCCGCTCCCCCCCGACTGGACCCGACCCGACTCCCGCTCCCCCCCGACTGGACCCGACTCCCGCTCCCCCCCGACTGGACCCGACCCGACTCCCGCTCCCCCCCCGACTGGACCCGACCCGACTCCCGCTCCCCCCGACTGGACCCGACCCGACTCCCGCTCCCCCCCGACTGGACCCGACCCGACTCCCGCTCCCCCCCCGACTGGACCCGACTCCCGCTCCCCCCCCGACTGGACCCGACCCGACTCCCGCTCCCCCCCGACTGGACCCGACCCGACTCCCGCTCCCCCCCCGACTGGACCCGACTCCCGCTCCCCCCCCGACTGGACCCGACCCGACTCCCGCTCCCCCCCGACTGGACCCGACCCGACTCCCGCTCCCCCCCCGACTGGACCCGACCCGACTCCCGCTCCCCCCGACTGGACCCGACCCGACTCCCGCTCCCCCCCGACTGGACCCGACCCGACTCCCGCTCCCCCCCCCCGACCCGACCCGACCCGACTCCCGCTCCCCCCCGACTGGACCCGACCCGACTCCCGCTCCCCCCCCCCGACCCGACCCGACCCGACTCCCGTCCCCGGACTGGATCCGACCTGACCTCCCCCTCCCCGACCTGACCTCCCTACCCTCCCCCCCTCCCGACCTGAACCGACCCAAACCGAACCGAACCTCCCCGACCCGACCCGACCCAACGCCACCTACCTGTAAATCTGGTGCTGGGGACGGGCCCTGCCCGAAGTCTCGGGCCGGCCCGTTCAGCCTTCGGTCCCGAAAGGCCTGCCTGAAGCACTTACACACAGGTAGGAAGATGGTTTATTTAATCTTTTCTTTGCTTATAAATGTTTATTCAGGTTGGATTTATTTGTATAATATTTGTATAAGTATAACTAAGGATTTATTGTAGAATTTAATGACTTCCCTTCCCCCCCACCACCTCCCTCCCCCCCTCCTTCCCGACGCCTAATTTGTAACCTGCGCCTGATTTTTTAATGTGCAGACAAGGTTTTTTCAAGCGTACAAAAATCTTCACTTACTCCATTCTAAGTTAGTTTGGAGTACGTTCTCACTGTGGAAACTTTGAAATCAGGCGTCAATGGCCGGACACGCCCCCTTTTGAAAAAAAATTCTGTTCCAAAGTGAAACTGTTCTACCTGACTAGAACTGCAGAAAACTAAATGTGGAGAATACCGATTTCAAAGATACTCCGTTCTACACCAGTTGCTCCTAAAAATCAGGAGCAAATCATGTGGAAACTTGGGGCCATTGTGTCCAGTTTTGGTCTCCTAATCTGAGGAAGGACGTTCTTGCTATTGAGGAAGTGCAGCGAAGGTTCACCAGACTGATTCCCGGGATGGCAGGACTCACATATGAGGAGAGTCTTGATCGACTGGGCCTGTATTCACTGGAATTTAGAAGGATGAGAGGGGATCTCATAGAAACATTTAAAATTCTGACTGGATTGGACAGGTTAGATGCAGGAAGAATGTTCCCAATGTTGGGGAAGTCCAGAACCAGGGGACACAGTCTAAGGCTAAGGGGTAAGCCATTTAGGACCGAGATGAGGAGAAACTTCTTCACTCAGAGAGTTGTTAACCTGTGGAATTCCCTACCGCAGAGAGTTGTTGATGCCAGTTCATTGGATATATTAAAGAGGAAGTTAGATATGGCCCTTATGGCTACAGGAGTCAAGGGGTATGGAGAGAAAGCAGGAAAGGGATACGGAGGGAATGATCAGCCATGATCTTATTGAATGGTGGTGCAGGCTCGAAGGGCTGAATGGCCTACTCCTGCACCTATTTTCTATGTTTCTATGTTTCTATATTAATTCTGCAGAGAGCCTGGAAGAGTATACAAAGTGTAGAGGTGAAAGTAAGAAGGAAATTAGGAAAGTAAAGACAGAGCATGAAAAAATATTGACAAACTGAATCAAAGTAAACCCAAAGATATTTTACAATTACATAAAGAGCAAGAGGATAACTAAGGAAGGAGTGGGGCCTATTTGAGACCAAATGGTGATGTGTGTGTGGAGGCGGAGGATGTGGGAAGCTACGTAATGAATACTTTGCGGCTGTCCTCACAGAAGAGGGGGACGAGGCCGACCTTGAAGTTCAGGAGGAAGGGAGTGAAATATTGGTCGGAATAAACATAGGGAGGGAGGAAGTATTAATGGGTTTAACATCCGTGAAAATAGGTATATCTCCAGGTCCAGCTGAAATATATCCTCGGCTTCTAAAAGAAGCAAGGGAGGAAATTGCGGAGGCTCTGACCATCATTTTCCAATCCTCTCTGGCTACAGGAGTTGTGCCAGAGGACTGGAGAACTGTTAACATTGCTCCATGGTTTCAAAAGGGAGGAAGGGATAAACCGAGTAATTATCGGCCAGTTGGTTTAATCTCGGTGGTGGGCAAATTACTGGAATCATTTCTGAGGAACAGTATAAACCTTCATTTAGAAAGACATGGATTAATCAAGGACAGTCAGCGCGGATTTGTTAAGGGAAGATCATGTCTGACTAACTTGTTTGAGATGTTTGAGGAGGTAACAAGGAGGTTCGATGAGGGCAATGCATACGATGTAGTTTAGTAAGGCTTTTGACAAAGTCCCACATGGTAGGCAAATCAAAACAGTAAAAACCCATGGGATCCGAGGGAGAGTGGCAAATTGGATCCAAAATTGTCTCAGAGGCAGGAAGCAAAGGGTAATGGTTGATGGGTGTTTTTGTGACTGGAAGGATGTTTCCAGTGGGGTTCCGCAGGGCTCAGTACTGGGTCCCTTACTTTTTGTGGTATATATCAATGACTTAGATTTAAATGTAGGGGGCATAATAAAGAAATTTGCAGATGATACAAACATTGGCCGCGTGGTTGACAGTGAGGAGGAAAGCTCTGGACTGCAGGAAGTTATCGATCAACTGGTCAGTTGGGCAGAAAAGCGGCAAATAGAGTTAAATCCGGAAAAGTGTGAGGTAATGCATTTGGGGAGGGGCAAGGGGGATACACAATCAATGGGATGATACTGAGAGGCATGGAGGAACAGAGGGACCTTTGAGTATAGAAACATAGAAACATAGAAAATAGGTGCAGGAGTTGGCCATTCGGCCCTTCGAGCCTGCACCGCCATTCAATGAGTTCATGGCTGAACATGCAACTTCAGTACCCCATTCCTGCTTTCTCGCCATACCCCTTGATCCCCCTAGTAGTAAGGACTACATCCAACTCCTTTTTGAATATATTTAGTGAATTGGCCTCAACAACTTTCTGTGGTAGAGAATTCCACAGGTTCACCACTCTCTGGGTGAAGAAGTTTCTCCTCAATGTATATGACCACAGTTCCTTAAAGATAGCTGGACAGGTCAATAAGGTAGTTAAAAAGGCATACGGAATGCTTGCCTTTATTAGCTGGGGCTTAGAATACAAGAGCAGTAAAGTTAGGTTAGAACTGTATAAAACACTGGTTAGGCCACAGCTAGAGTACTGCGTGCAGTTCTGGTCACCACATTACACTGGAGAGGGTACAGAGGAGATTTACGAGGATGTTGCCAGGACTGGAAAACTTTAGCTATGAGGAAAGATTGGATAGGCTCGGTTTGTTTTCCTTGGAACAGAGGCTGAGGGCAAATTTACTTGAGGTGTATAAAATTATGAGAGGCCAAGATAGAGTGGATATAAAGGACACATTTCTCTTAGCAGTGGGGTCAGGAACCAGGGGGCATAGGTTTAAAATAGTTGGCGGAAAGATTAGAGGGGCGATGAGGAAACATTTTTTCACCCAGAGGGTGGTGGGGGTCTGGAACTCACGGCCTGAAAGGGTGGTAGAGGCAGAAACCCTCACCACATTTAAACAGTACCTGGATGTGCACCTGAAGTGCCGTAACCCGCAGGGCTACGGACCTAGAGCTGGAAAGTGGGATCGGGCTGGGTAGTTCTTGGTCGGTCGGCGCGGACACGATGGGCCGAATGGCCTCCTTCCGTGTTGTTATTTTTCTATTCTGTGATTCACAGGAGTATTATGAGACAAAACATTTGACACCGAGCCACATAAGGAGAAATTAGGGCCGGTGACCAAAAGCTGGGTCAAAGGTTGGTTTTAAGGAGCATCTTAAAGGAGGAGAGAGGTAGAGGCGGAGAGGTTTAGGGAGGGAGTTCCAGAGCTTGGGGCCCAGGCGACAGAAGGCACGGCCACCGATGGTGGGGCGATTATAATCAGGGATGGTCAGGAGGACAGAATTAGAGAAGCGCAGACATCTTGGAAAGGCCAACATACCATTTGCTTCAATCACTTGCTGTACCTGCAGGTTAACTTTCAGTGATTGGTGTACAAGGAACCCAGGTCCCTCTGAACACCAACATTTCCCAATCTCTCACCATTTAAAAAATACTCTGCTTTTCTCGTTTTGCGACCAAAGTGGAAGACTTTTAACGTAGGAAAGCTTCGCAATGCTCTTCACAGGGGCATGAAGAGACATAAAATAACACAGAGCCATATAAGTAGGTATAAGGAGGTGAGCAAAAGCTTGGTCAAAGAAGTAGGTTTTCAGGAGCAGAGAAAGGTAGAGAGACAAAGAGGTTTAAGGGAGGGAATTCCAGAGCTTGGCCGTGCCTTAGGCCTAAGCTCTGGAATCAGGAACGGGCAAGAGGTCAGAATCGGACACAGGGATCTCGGGGGTTGTGGGGCTGGAGGAAGTTATGAACATACGAACAATGACGGACAGGTAAAGCAGGGAGACCTTGGTGTCCATATACACAAATCCTTAAAGGTGGCCGGGCAAGTTGATAAGGTGGGTAAAAAGCATATGGGTTACTTGGGTTCACAAACAGAGGAATAGAATATATAGTGCTGTTGGGGAGGGTTTAAACTAGCTTGGCAGGCAGATGGGAACCGGAGAGTAGATTCGGAAGGGAGAGAATGCAAGCTGGAAACGGAAATTAATAAGCGAGTTTACAAGGGCTAGAAAATAGACAACAAGGAAGTTTGGCAGGGCTAAATGGTATATACTTCATTGCAAGGAGTCTAGGGAATAAGGCAGATGAGCTGAGCACACAGATAGACACGTGGGAGTACGAGATTATAGCCATTACTGAGACATGGCTGAAAGAAGGCAGGTATGGCAGACCAACATTCCTGGTTACAGGGTTTTCAGACGGGATAGTGAGGGGGGTAAAAAGAGGCGGGGGGGTCACAGTATTGATTAAAGAAACTATTACAGCGGTGAGGAGGGGTGATATGATAGAAGGATCATCAAACCAGACCATATGGGTCGTATTGAAGAACAAAAAAGGGGTGATCACACTGCTGGGAGTGTGCGATAGACCCCCAAACACTCAGAGGGAGATAGAAGAGCAAGTATGTCGACACATTTCTGAGAAGTGCAAAACTTATAGGGCAGTAATAGTCGGGGATTTCAAATATCCTAATATTAACTGGGATAAAATCAATGTGAAAGATAGAGTGTGAAAGGTATTATTAAAATGCATTGAGGAGAACTTCTTTCATCATCATAGGCGGTCCCTCGTATCGCTTCCATGCCAAAAAGGGATGAGTTCCCAGGTATTTCAATGAAGGATCTAATATCCCAGGTCCCGAACTACATCCTGAAGGGTGGAAGATGCCTGTGGGTGGATTGTTTAACGTGGGGTGACCGTTGTACACCAGCCACCACACGGGCTTGACAGAGCGAGGTCTTGGTCCAGGGACAAGGGTTAACCAGGACCACTGGAGACCTGCTCTGCTGCACGGACCCAGTGCGCCCACATATCGCAGTGTGGGCTGGGCCCGTGCTGCCCCTGGGCCCCTGGCCCCGAACTCACACCTCCCCTGGGCCCCGATCACATCGCTCTACAATCTCTCGCCGCTCCTGCTGTACCTGCCCATACTCGAATCACCGACCTGGACCTATTTTCCTTTGACTTCCTTTGAATTGTGCCTTCTCATCGAAAAATTCCATACCTGACTGAAGAACTTTCCTTCATCGAATTTATTTTTACCGCGGATTTAAGGCAGGCCTAACGGCGATATTTTTTCTCTCTCAAAGTCGCAAATATTTTTGCTTTCAGGTTCAGAACAAGTGCTTGCCAGTATGTAACAAGCCCAACAAGGGAGGGGGCGGATATAGACTTGGTTTTGGGGAATGAAGCTGGGCAGGTGGAAGGGGTATCAGTGGGAGAGCACTTGGGTGCTAGTGATCATAATTCAGTCAGATTTAAGTTAGTTATGGAAAAGGACAAAGATAGACCAGGAATAAAAGTTCTCAATTGAGGGAAAGCCAATCTTACTGAGCTGAGTTAAGATTTAGCCAAAGTGGACTGGAAACAGCTACTGGAAGGTAAATCAGTGTGAGAGCAGTGGGAGGCATTCAAGGAGGAGATCCTGAGGGTTCAGAGCAAGTATGTTCCCTTAAAGAAAAAGGGTGGGACCAACAAATCTAGAACCCCTGGATGTCAAGTGACATTCAGGGTAGGATAAAGAATAAGGGGCCGCCCATTTAGAACTGAGATGAGGAGGAATTTTTTCTCTCAGAGGGTTGTAAATCTGTGGAATTCTGTGCCTCAGAGAGCTGTGGAGGCTGGGGCATTGAATATATTTAAGGTGGAGATAGACAGATTAATGAACGATAAGAGAGTGAAGGGTTATGGGGAGCGAGCAGGGAAGTCCCTCCGAGTCGAGGATGACTTGCTCCCACACTAACACCAGTTGTCAGGTGACTGATGAGCCCAGTGTGGGACCTACAATCTCGGTCACGGGTGGGGCAGACGGTGGTCGGAGGGACGGGTGGGTGGGGGGCTTGGGTTGTCGTGCGCTCCTTCCGCTGTTTACGCTTCGCTTCCGCGTACTCCCGGTGAAGAGACTCGGGGTGCTCAGCGCCTTCCCGGATGCTTCTCCTCCACTTAGGGCGGTCTTTGGCCAGGGATTTCCAGGTGTCACTGGGGATGTCGCACTTTATCAGGGAGGTTTTGAGGGTGTCCTTGAAACGTTTCCTCTGCCCGCCTGGGGCTTACTTGCTGTGTCAGAGTTCTGAGTAGAGCGCTTGTTTTGGGAGTCTCGTGTCAGGGTGGCAATACAGCTGGTGTTGCTGATTCATTAAGTTCCAGGTGAACTGTCCCTGGCATGTGTCCAAGTCCCTTAAACATATCCGGATACACATTGTGGACATCAGTTTTTGACGCTAGCGAGACGTTTGCCTTGTTGGTAGTTTGCGATTCGCGTGGTTCATTTACCACGGCGATATTCTGATGCTGCACGTTTATCAGTTGTAACTGTTGAGCAGTGCGTGAGCCAATCAGTGGGGCACTCTGGCCCTCAATGATCACACAGGGCACAACGCACTTTTGCTTGTTCTTTGTATTTTCCAGTGGCACATTACAAGTCCCTACCACTGGAATGGTTGCATGGTTGTCATATAGTGACAGTGTTATCTTAGATTCTTTTATCTTTAAACCTTTAGGTAAGTATCTAAGAGGTGGCAAATTGCATGTGGCCCCACAATCTGTTGACATTTTTACCATTTGACCTTTAATGGAGAAGTAGCCATAATCTTGTCAGGATACTTTCTCTCAGCTTTGTCCTCGATTGTACGATCAACTTTACCAAGCATCTTTACAGCCATGACTTCAAAATCAGAATTATAGAAACATAGAAACATAGAAAATAGGTGCAGGAGTAGGCCATTCAGCCCTTCTAGCCTGCACCGCCATTCAATGAGTTAATGGCTGAACATGAAACTTCAGTACCCCCTTCCTGCTTTCTCGCCATACCCCTTGATCCCCCGAGTAGTAAGGACTTCATCTAACTCCCTTTTGAATATATTTAGTGAATTGGCCTCAACTACTTTCTGTGGTAGAGAATTCCACAGGTTCACCACTCTCTGGGTGAAGAAGTTTCTCCTCATCTCGGTCCTAAATGGCTTACCCCTTATCCTTAGACTGTGACCCCTGGTTCTGGACTTCCCCCACATTGGGAACATTCTTCCTGCATCTAACCTGTCTAAACCCGTCAGAATTTTAAACGTTTCTATGAGGTCCCCTCTCATTCTTCTGAACTCCAGTGAATACAAGCCCAGTTGATTCCAGTCTTTCTTGATAGGTCAGTCCCACCATCCCGGGAATCAGTCTGGTGAATCTTCGCTGCACTCCCTCAATAGCAAGAATGTCCTTCCTCAAGTTAGGTGACCAAAACTGTACACAATACTCCAGATGTGGCCTCACCAAGGCCCTGTACAACTGTAGCAACACCTCCCTGCCCCTGTACTCAAATCTCCTCGCTATGAAGGCCAACATGCCATTTGTTTTCTTAACCGCCTGCTGTACCTGCATGCCAACCTTCAATGACTGATGTACCATGACACCCAGGTCTCGTTGCACCTTCCCTTTTCCTAATCTGTCACCATTCAGATAATAGTCTGTCTCTCTGTTTTTACCACCAAAGTGAATAACCTCACATTTATCCACATTATACTTCATCTGCCATGCATTTGCCCACTCACCTAACCTATACAAGTCACTCTGCAGCCTCATAGCATCCTTCTCGCAGCTCACACTGCCACCCAACTTAGTGTCATCCGCAAATTTGGAGATACTACATTTAATCCCCTCGTCTAAATCATTAATGTACAATGTAAACAGCTGGGGCCCCAGCACAGAACCTTGCGGTACCCCACTAGTCACTGCCTGCCATTCTGAAAAGTACCCATTTACTCCTACTCTTTGCTTCCTGTCTGACAACCAGTTCTCAATCCATGTCAGCACACTACCCCCAATCCCATGTGCTTTAACTTTGCACATTAATCTCTTGTGTGGGACCTTGTCGAAAGCCTTCTGAAAGTCCAAATATACCACATCAACTGGTTCTCCTTTGTTCACTTTACTGGAAACATCCCCAAAAAAATTCCAGAAGATTTGTCAAGCATGATTTCCCTTTCACAAATCCATGCTGACTTGGACCTATCATGTCACCATTTTCCAAATGTGCTGCTATGACATCCTTAATAATTGATTCCATCATTTTACCCACTACTGAGGTCAGGCTGACCGGTCTATAATTCCCTGTTTTCTCTCTCCCTCCTTTTTTAAAAAGTGGGGTTACATTGGCTACCCTCCACTCCATAAGAACTGATCCAGAGTCACTGGAATGTTGGAAAATGACTGCCAATGCATCCACTATTCCCAAGGCCACCTCCTTAAGTACTCTGGGATGCAGTCCATCAGGCCCTGGGGATTTATCGGCCTTCAATCCCATCAATGTCCCCAACACAATTTCCCAACTAATAAAGATTTCCCTCAGTTCCTCCTCCTTACTAGACCCTCTGACCCCTTTTATATCCGGAAGGTTGTTTGTGTCCTCCTTAGTGAATACCGAACCAAAGTACTTGTTCAATTGGTCCGCCATTTCTTTGTTCCCCGTTATGACTTCCCCTAATTCTGACTGCAGGGGACCTACGTTTGTCTTTACTAACCTTTTTCTCTTTACATACCTATAGAAACTTTTGCAATCCGCCTTAATGTTCCCTGCAAGCTTCTTCTCGTACTCCATTTTCCCTGCCCTAATCAAACCCTTTGTCCTCCTCTGCTGAGTTCTAAATTTCTCCCAGTCCCCGGGTTCTCTGCTATTTCTGGCCAATTTGAATGCCATTTCCTTGGCTTTAATACTATCCCTGATTTCCCTTGATAGCCACGGTTGAGCCATCTTCCCTTTTTTATTTTTACGCCAGACAGGAATGTACAATTGTTGTAATTCATCCATGCGGTCTCTAAATGTCTGCCATTGCCCATCTACAGTCAACCCCTTAAGTATCATTCGCCAATCTATCCTAGCCAATTCACGCCTCATACCTTCAAAGTTACCCTTCTTTAAGTTCTGGACCATGGTCTCTGAATTAACTATTTCATTCTCCATCCCAATGCAGAATTCCACCATATTATGGTCACTCTTCCCCAAGGGGCCTCGCACAATGAGATTGCTAATTAATCCTCTCTCATTACACAACACCCAGTCTAAGATGGCCTCCCCCCTAGTTGGTTCCTCGACATATTGGTCTAGAAAACCATCCCTTATGCACTCCAGGAAATCCTCCTCCACCGTATTGCTTCCAGTTTGGCTAGCCCAATCTATGTGCATATTAAAGTCACCCATTATAACTGCTGTTCGCACGGTCCTGTCTGGAGCGAACGATCACAGGCAGCACAGGAGGCTGTATCGACATCCTGGGGTCACTGCAAGTCCCAGGGACGCAGAGCGAGGAGAAGCAGTAGCTGGGAAAGCTGACAGAAATGTATTGTTGCTCTGTGCCTTCACAGTGCACTGTCAGGCCCAGTGTGGGGCGGCTTATACTGACACAACAATGATGTCTCGGTGTGATACACTGAGATACAACCTTCCAACCAGCAGCTACAACACAAGCCCATTCACAGTGATTAATAATCCAAGTGCAATGTGTAACGGGAAATTATATCACAACATAAGAAATAGGAGCAGGAGTCGGCCATACGGCCCCTCGAGCCTGCTCCGCCATTTAATAAGATCATAACTGATCTGATCATGGACTCAGCTTCACTTCCCTGCCCGCTCCCCAAAACCCCTTATCCCCGTATTGCTCAAAAATCTGTCTGCCATGTATGTAACCTTAATGTAACACCACTGTATTACTGTATACACTCAACCTAGATGCACACCTTGACCACAGGGGGTGAACTTGTGGGAGGCACTCCTTACCTGATCACACAGGTATATAAAGGGAGGTCCCACGCAGGTCATCGTCTTTGGAGTCCTGTGAATAAAGAGTTAAGGTCACAGAGTGACCTTGTCCCGAATGTGCCTCGTGTGGTTTCATACTGTAGAGTAAGGACTTTACATTGGCGACGAGAAACGGGAATTCATGACGCACGAGAATGGCCACCGGTAGCACAGAGGAACGGTACTGAGTTGGGGAAGACTGGGACGATTTTGTCGAGAGGCTTCAGCAAAGCTTCATTATGAAAGAATGACTGGGGGATGCAGCGACCAACAAGCGAAGGGCTCATCTCTTGACCAGCTGCGGGCCAAAGACTTACGCGCTCATGAAGGACTTACTAGCACCCGAAAAGCGGCGGACAAAACTTTTGAAGAACTCAGCAAATTGATCGGGAGCACCTCAAACCGGCGAGTAGCATACACATGGCCCGACACAGATTCTACACCCACCGACGTCAGGAAGGACAGAGCATACCGGACTTCGTAGCGGACTTCCGGCATTTGGCCAGCCTCTGTAAGTTCACAGACGCCTGCAGGGGAGAGATGTGAAGGGACTTCTTTATCGAGGGCATCAGTCATGCGGAATTTTCGCAAATTAATTGAGAACAAGGATTTGACCTTGGAAGCGACGGCGTTGATAGCTCAAACTTTCATGGCGGGGCAGGAAGAGACGAAAATAATATACGCGCGCAATTCTGCCTCTAACGCGGCGATGGATCAGGGAGTCAACATCATCAATGCGACTCAGAGCCCTGGAGGCAGGCAGGGGCAGTCCGACACTCCCCAGGCAGCAATAGACCCCAGAGCAGGACTTCAACAGAGACAATGGCAGGCTGAGCGGACATTCACGCCATCACAGTGGACAATGCGGCCCGGGATGGGGCAATTGACACCCACTAATAGGGTACTTAAGAGCAGTCAAAGGGACAGTCAGTGCGGAATGCCTGGCCATAGTCCCTTTGTTCCCAATAATGGAAACTTTAACTCATGCTGGAGGTGTGGGGGAAAACACCCAGCTAGATCCTGCAGATTCCAACAGTTTGTCTGCAGGAACTGCAATCTCAGTGGCCACTTAGCTCGAATGTGCAGGAAGCCTGCAACCAGACTAATATATGAGGCGGATGGCCTTTTGGCTAAGATCAAGTGTAGTACCGTTTCTGACCAGCCACCATGACCTCCGGGTGGTTTCTCCCTGGTCAGGAAGGTATATGCTTGCATTTTTGGAAACAGGAGGTGGGTGGGGAGGTTTGACCCATCCACCTCCACGGAGGTGTGTGGGGGACCTGACCCATCCACCTCCATGGCACGAACCTGGTATTGCAGTACTTCCAGGAACGGTGCAGTGGCTCTAGGCCTTTTGGCTAAGAGCATTGGCGCAGAGTGATCCTTGGCATGTGCAAGGTGACCTCTGGCGTTTGTGATTTGACAAAGAATTGGAACGATTGGCTACGAATTAAAAAAAAAAATATATGAGGCGGATGGACCAGAAGAGGGTTCTTTGAGGCAGGATAACTTTTGGGGCAAATCGATGGACGCCGAGGTTCAGCGGGTCCATGTGGCGAATATTCACAGTTCATACACCAGAACACCACCAATGATGATGAGGGTTTTATTAAACGGTATCCCAGTACGCATGGAGCTGGACACTGGGGCCAGCCAGTCACCCATGGGTGTTCAGCAATTTGAGAAGCTATGGCCAGTTAAAGCCAGTAGACCCAAATTAGCACGTGTTGAGACACAATTACGGACTTACACAAAAGAAATCATTCCGGTGCTAGGCAGTGTAATGTTGGCTGTCACACACAATGGGTTAGTGAATCGGCTGCCGCTCTGGATTGTCCCGGGCAATGGTCCTGCACTGTTGGGGAGGAGCTGGTTAGCCGAGATGAACTGGAAATGGGGGGATGTTCACACAGTGTCATCTGTGGAGCGAAGTTCGTGCTCACAAGTCCTACAACAATTCGACTCACTATTCCAACCTGGCATCAGGACTTTCAAAGGCAGTAAAGTAATGATACACATCACCCCGGATGCCAGGCCAGTCCACCACAAAGCCAGAGCAGTGCCGTATGTAATGCGGGAAAAGATTGAGAGCGAATTGGACCAGCTGTTGAGAGAGGGCACCATCTCGCCCGTTGAATTCAGTGACTGGGCGAGCCCCATCGTTCCCGTCCTAAAAGCGGATGGCTCTGTCAGGATCTGTGGCGACTACAAGGCCACCATCAATCGGGTGTCCCTACAAGACCAATACCCACTCCCGAGAGCGGAGGACCTCTTCGCCACGCTGGCAGGCAGCAAGCTGTTCACCAAGTTGGACCTCACTTCAGCCTACATGACCCAGGAACTGGCCGAGGAATCTAAACTACTGACCACCATCACCACGCACAAGGGACTGTTTGCGTATAACAGGTGCCCGTTTGGCATTCGATCAGCGGCCGCGATTTTTCAACGAAACATGGAAAGCCTGCTTAAATCCATTCCTGGAACAATCGTATTCCAGGACGACATCCTCATCACGGGTCGAGACACCGAGGAACACCTCCACAACCTGGAGGAGGTGCTACGCCGACTGGACCGGGTAGGCCTGCGACTCAAGAAGTCTAAATATGTGTTCCTAGCTCCTGAGGTTGAGTTTCTGGGCAGGAGGGTTGCTGCAGATGGGATTGGGCCCACCGAATCCAAAACAGAGGCGATTCGACGAGCACCCAGGCCCTGCAACACATCGGAGTTGCGTTCATTCCTGGGACTGTTGAACTATTTCGGGAACTTTCTGCTGAACTTGAGCACGTTGTTGGAGCCGCTACACGTGCTCCTGCGTAAGAGTTGCGATTGGTTTTGGGGGGATTGTCAGGAGCGGGCTTTTGATCGGGCGCAAAACCTACTTTGTTCAAACAAGTTGTTGACCCTGTACGACCCCTGTAAAAAATTGGTTCTGACACGTGATGCATCGCCCTATGGGGTTGGGTGCGTGTTGCAGCAGAGCAATGCTGGGGGTCAACTACAACCTGTGGCTTATGCCTCCAGGTCGCTCTCTCAAGCAGAACGGGGATATGGGATGGTCGAGAAGGAAGCGCTTGCATGTGTCCACAGGGTGAAAAAAATGCATCAGTACCTCTTTGGGAGGAAGTTTGAATTAGAGACGGACCACAAGCCATTAACATCCCTGTTGTCAGACAGCAAGGCTGTCAATGCCAACGCATCAACTCGCATACAGCGATGGGCTCTCACGCTGGCTGCTTATGACTACTCCATCCGGCACCGGCCCGGCACTGAAAATTGTGCTGACGCGCTCAGCAGGCTTCCTCTGGCCACCACTGAGGGGGCAGCGGAGCAAAGCGCTGAGATGGTCATGGCTGTCGATGCCTTTGACAGCGCAGGCTCCCCCATCACAGCCCACCAGATCAAAATCTGGACAAACAGGGATCCCCTCCTATCCCTGATTAAGAAATGTGTCCTGACTGGGGATTGGGTGCCCGCACACGGAGCATGCCCTGAGGAGGTCAGACAGTTCCACAGATGGATGGATGAGCTCTCCATCCAAGCTGACTGCCTACTATGGGGCAGCCGGGTAGTTATGCCCCAGAGGGGCAGAGAGGCATTCATCAGGGAACTCCACAGCGAGCACCCAGGCATTGTGATGATGAAGGCCATTGCCCGGTCACACGTTTGGTGGCCGGGAATTGATTCAGACCTCTAACACTGTGTTCGCAGGTGCACGACGTGTGCCCAGCTGGGCAATGCCCCCAGGGAGGCCCCGCTCAGCCCGTGGCCCTGGCCCACCAGGCCATGGTCACGCATTCATTTTGACTATGCGGGCCCGTTCATAGGAAAGATGTTCCTTATTGTGGTAGATGCGTACTCGAAATGGATCGAGTGCATCATTCTGAATTCATGCATGTCATCCACCACCGTGGAAGCCTACGTGCGATCTTTGCAACCCATGGCTTGCTGACATCCTGGTTAGTGATAATGGCCCATGTTTCACAAGCTACGAATTACGAGAGTTTATGTCGGGAAATGGCATCAACCACGTCAGGACAGCACCGTTCAAGCCGGCCTCCAATGGCCAGGTGGAACGTGCGGTCCAAATCATTAAGCTAGGTATGCTCAGGATTCAAGGACCCTCCCTACAATGCCGCCTATCGCACCTCCTGCTGGCCTATAGATCCCACCCGCACTCGCTCACGGGGGTCCCGCCCACAGAGCTACTAATGAAATGGACACTCAAAACTCGGTTGTCCCTCATTCACCCAGTCCTGACCGACATAGTTGAGGGCAAGCACAAGTCACAAAACAAGTACCATGACCGTAATTCGAGGGGGAGATGTATAGAAATAAATGATCCTGTATTCGTCCTCAATCACACCATGGGGCCCAAATGGCTTGAGGGCACTGTAATTGACAAAGAGGGGAATAGGGTCATCGTGGTAAAACTCAACAATGGTCAGATATGCCGTAAGTATCTGGACCAAGTAAAAGAAAAGTTCAGCATGGACACGGAGGAACCTGAAGAGGACCATGAGATGGAGCTCACCACACCGCCAGTGAACGAGAACAAGACTAATCAGAAGAATGCACAGTCCCTGCGGTCAGCCCGGACAGGCCGGAATCATCACAGGTAACAGACACTCACGTCAGTGTACAACAACCAGAGACCAACTGCGGTGCTCCACGGGAGATGTAGAACACCTGAAAGACTAAACCTATGATCCCAATAAGACTTTGGGTGGGGGGGGGGGGGGGGAAAGGTGATGTCATGTATGTAACCACCATGTAACACCACTGTATCACTGTATACACTCAACCTAGATGCACACTTTGACCATAAGGGGTGAACTTGTGGGAGACACTCCTTACCTGATCACACAGGTATAAAAAGAGAGGTCCCAAACAGGGTCATCGTCTTTGGAGTCCTGTGAATAAAGAGTTAAGGTCACAGAGTGACCTTGTTCCCAGAATGTGCCTCGTGTGGTTTTATGATGTAGAGTAAGGACTTTACACTGTCGGTCTCTGCCTTAAATATATTCAATGACCCAGCCTCCACAGCTCTCTGTAGATTGAAAGGTACCAACGGAAACACGAACTCCGTCCAAACAACTGCACCATGAGATCAAACATCCCGCCCCCTCGTGTGTCGAAAGGCCCACTGTCCTTACACAATACCAGCCCGACCCCTGTCCCAGCCCACAGATGGACAGTGAGTCTCGGGCATCCCTGCTTACACCCACCTGTGCATTCATCACCCGTGACATAAATGCTTTAATTGTTGTCTTGTCTCAATGATATTAATTCCGATCGCACTCGGGCAGTTCAACAGCTGCAAAGCAGCAACTCTGATCTACGGCTAGTTGCTAGTCTGGTCAGTTCGATTAATCACCGAGAATGTGTTGGCTTCCCGATCTTGATACATGATGTTTATACCATACCTTGCAACACCTACAACATTGGAATTCATCCCGTAACGTTCGGTAATCTGCCAAGACTGAGTGGGCAGCACTCTCGCCCCTCAGTCTGAAGGTTCACGGTCCCACTCACAGTCTTCAGCACAAAATCCACATCGTCATTCCCGGTGCAGTACTGAGGGAGCGCCGCACTGTCGGAGGGGCAGTACTGAGGGAGTGCCACACTGTTGGAGGGGCAGTACCGAGGGAGCGCTGCACCATTCGAGGGGCAGTACTGAGGGAGAGCCGCACTGTCGGAGGGGCAGTACTGAGGGAGTGCCGCACCGTCGGAGGGGCAGTACTGAGGGAGAGTCGCACTGTTGGAGGGGCAGTACTGAGGGAGTGCCGCAATGTATAGGGTATTGGTGAGGCCGCACCTGGAGTACTGCGTGCAGTTTTGGTCACCTTACTTAAGGAAGGATATACTGGCTTTGGAGGGGGTACAGAGACGATTCACTAGGCTGATTCCGGAGATGAGGGGGTTACCTTATGATGATAGATTGAGTAGACTGGGTCTTTACTCGTTGGAGTTCAGAAGGATGAGGGGTGATCTTATAGAAACAGTTAAAATAATGAAAGAGATTGACAAGATAGAGGCAGAGAGGTTGTTTCCACTGGTCGAGGAGACTAGAACTAGGGGGCACAGCCTCAAAATACGGGGGAACCAATTTAAAACCGAGTTGAGAAGGAATTTCTTCTCCCAGAGGGTTGTGAATCTGTGGAATTCTCTGCCCAGGGAAGCAGTTGAGGCTAGCTCATTGAATGTATTCAAATCACAGATAGATAGATTTTTAACCAATAAGGGAATTAAGGGTTACGGGGAGAGGGCGGGTAAGTGGAGCTGAGTCCACGGCCAGATCAGCCATGATCTTATTGAATGGCGGAGCAGGCTCGAGGGGCTAGATGGCCTACTCCTGTTCCTAATTCTTATGTTCTTAAGTTATGTTCTTATGTCGGAGCGGCAGTACTGAGGGAGTGCCGCACTGTCGGAGGGGCAGTACTGAGGGAGTGCCGCACTGTCGGAGGGGCAGTACTGAGGGAGCGCCGCACTGTCGGAGGGGCAGTACTGAGGGAGTGCCGCACTGTCGGAGTAGCAGTACTGAGGGAGTGCCGCACTGTCGGAGGGGCAGTACTGAGGGAGTGCCGCACTGTCGGAGGGGCAGTACTGAGGGAGTGCCGCACTGTCGGAGGGGCAGTACTGAGGGAGCGCCGCACTGTCAGAGGGGCAGTACTGAGGGAGTGCCGCACTGTCGGAGGGGCAGTACTGAGGGAGTGCCGCACTGTCGGAGGGGCAGTACTGAGGGAGCGCCGCACTGTTGGAGGGGCAGTACTGAGGGAGCGCCGCACTGTCGGAGGGGCAGTACTGAGGGAGCGCCGCACTGTCGGAGGAGCAGTACTGAGGGAGCGCCGCACTGTCGGAGGGGCAGTACTGAGGGAGGAGGAGATGAGGCCAGGCAGCAGAGCAGCAGCTTCTGAAGGAGAGCGGGAGAAAGGGACAGGCAGTTGAGGAGGGCTCCAGATTTGTCGGGACTTGCTCCACAATCTGAGAACCTGAGACCCGCCTGTCCCAACCACCACTGTGTGGAGCGTCACACTCAGGGTCAGGGGAGGGGCAGGGGGAGGGGGAGGAGGGATTGGGAGGCTGAGGAGGAGGAGGATGGAGGGGGAGGATGAGGAGGAGGAGGGGAGCAGGAGGGCCAGTGGAAGGGGGAGGGGAAGGGGGAGGTTGAGGGGTAGGAACGGGAGGAGGAGGAGGGGGAAAGTTGAGGAGGAGTCGGGTGAGGAGGAGGAATAGGAGGAGGGGTCCGTGCTCCACCATTGTGTTCCAGTTGACGGGCCGCTCAGTGGAGAGATGCTCGCCACCATCGCCCTGAAACCTGTTGTGGCGACGTGTCCACCATTGGTCTCGGGGGCCCTGTGGTCACCTGCCTTGTGCTCCTCGACTGAGGATCCATCAGGACTCCAGTATCTGCACTCGATCCTTTCCACCACTTCCTCAGGAAGCAGACGAACCAATAAGCAGCACTCTCACACATTCAGCTCCTCACCCTGATGCTCACTGGTGGTGTCGGTTCTATCAGTGCTCTTGCTGACTCTGGTGCCTCGACACAACATGACCTCTCAGTGTCAGCAGCGGCTGAGGAGGGGGATGCCGAGGTACTGGAGGGCAGCTCACACCCTCCTGGGATACCCTCGAGGGGCTGTGGGCCGTGATGGACCAGCCTCAGACTGCAGTATCTCAGCACGGGCTTCACAGTCAGGGCCACCTGTCTGACAGGCAATGTCAGGGCCAATGGGGGGGGTGGGGCAGAGGCCAGTCACTTCCTGCTCCACCATCCCCATGCCTCTACCTCGGGGCTCCCGTTTATCCTGCCCTGTGATGTGGTGCAGGACAGAACTCTGGGCAGCTGAGGCTCTCCGTAAGGCCCTTTCTACCGAACAGCCCAGAGCCTCCATGTCCATAATCTGAGCTCCCATTGCAGGACTTTGCCGATCCATGGACCATCCCGGATTGTAATCGCTCCACCATCGGTGGCCGTGCCTTCAGCTGCCTGGGCCCCAAGCTCTGGAACTCCCTCCCTAAACCTCTCCGCCTCTCCACCTCTCTCTCCTCCTTCAAGGTGCTCCTTAAAACCCACCTCTTTGACCCAGCTTTTGGTAATCTGTCCTAATTTCTCCTTATACAGCTCAGTGTCAAATTTTTTGACTCTTAACACTCCTGTGGAACACCATGGGACGTTAAAGGCGCTATATAAACACAAGCTGTTGTTGTTGATAAACGCACATCTCATCAGGAATCTCACCCTCCGATGTCATATCCACTGCTGCCCGGAAAATACTGCAGCAAAGTTATTATTTAATATTTCTGCCATCTCTGACACACTGCACCCAAATACACTGCCCCACACTCACCGACACACTCACCGACACACTCACCGACACACTCACCGACACACTCACCGACACACTCACGGACACACTCACCGACACACTCACTGACACACTCACCGACACACTCACGGACACACTCACTGACACACTCACCGACACACTGCACCCAAATACACTGCCCCACACTCACTGACACACTCACCGACACAATCACCGACACACTCACCGACACACTGCCCCACACTCACTGACACACTCACCGACACACTCACTGACACACTCACCGACACACTCACCGACACACTGCCCCACACTCACCGACACACTCACCGACACACTCACCGACACACTGCACCCAAATACACTGCCCCACACTCACCGACACACTCACCGACACACTCACCGACACACTCACTGACACACTCACCGACACACTCACGGACACACTCACTGACACACTCACCGACACACTCACGGACACACTCACTGACACACTCACCGACACACTGCACCCAAATACACTGCCCCACACTCACTGACACACTCACCGACACACTCACCGACACACTCACTGACACACTCACCGACACAATCACCGACACACTCACCGACACACTGCCCCACACTCACTGACACACTCACCGACACACTCACTGACACACTCACCGACACACTCACCGACACACTGCCCCACACTCACCGACACACTCACCGACACACTCACCGACACACTCACTGACACACTCACCGACACAATCACCGACACACTCACCAACACACTCACTGACACACTCACCGACACACTCACCGACACACTCACTGACACACTCACTGACACACTCACCGACACAATCACCGACACACTCACCGACACACTCACTGACACACTCACCGACACACTCACTGACACACTCACGGACACACTCACGGACACACTCACTGACACACTCACCGACACACTCACCGACACACTCACTGATACACTGCCTCACACTCACCGACACACTCACCGACACACTCACCGACACACTCACTGACACACTCACCGACACACTCACTGACACACTGCCCCACACTCACCGACACACTCACTGACACACTCACTGACACACTGCCCCACACATCACCGACACACTCACCGACACACTCACCGACACACTCACTGACACACTGCCCCACACTCACTGACACACTCACTGGCACACTCACTGACACACTGCCCCATACTCACCAACACACTCACCGACACACTCACCGACACACTCACTGACACACTCACTGACACACTCACCGACACACTCACCGACACACTGCCCCACACTCACCGACACACTCACCGACACACTCACCGACACACTCACTGACACACTCACCGACACACTCACTGAAACACTGCCCCACACTCACCGACACACTCACTGACATCACGCACTGACACACTGCCCCACACTCACCGACACACTCATCGACACACTCACCGACACACTGACTGACACACTCACCAACACACTCACCGACACACTCACCGACACACTGCCCCACACTCACCGACACACTCACCGACACACTCACCGACACACTCACTGACACACTCTGACACACTCACCAACACACTCACCGACACACTCACTGACACACTCACCGACACACTCACTAACACACTCACTGACATACTCACCGACACACTCACCGACACATTCACTAACACACTCACCGACACACGCACCGACACACTCACCGACACATTCACCGACCCACTCACCGACACACTCACCGACACACGCACCGACACACTCACCGACACACTCACTGACACACTCACCAACACACTCACTGACACACTGCCCCACACTCACTGACACACTCACTGACACACTCACTGACACACTCACCGACACACTCACTGACACACTCACCAACACACTCACCGACATACTCGTCGACACACGCAACGACTCGCTCACTGACACACTCGCCGACACACTCACCGACACACTCACCGACACACTCACCGGCACACGCACCGACACACTCACTGACACACTCACTGACACACTCACCGACATACTCGCCGGCACACTCACCGACACACTCACTGACACACTCACTGACACACTCACCGACACACTCACTGACACACACACCAACACACTCACCGACACACTCACCGACACACTCACCGACACACTCACCGACACACTCACTGACACACTCACTGACACACTCACCGACACGCTCACCGAAACACTCACTGACACACTCACCAATACACTCACCGACACATTCACCGACACACTCACCGACACACTTACCGACACACTCACCGACACACTCACCGACACACTCACCGACACACTCACTGACACACTCACCAACACACTCACCAGCACACTCACCGATACACTCACTGGCACACTCACTGGCACACTCACTGACACACTCACTGACACACTCACCAACACACTCACCAGCACACTCACCGACACACTCACTGACACACTATCCGACACACTCACTAACACACTCACTGACACATTCACGACACACTCACTGACACACTTACCGGCACACTCACCGACACACTCACTGACACACTCACCGACACACTCACCGACACACTCACTGACACACTCACCAACACACTCACCAGCACACTCACCGACACACTCACTGACACACTATCTGACACACTCACTGACACACTATCCGACACACTCACTGGCACACTCACTGACACACTCGCTGGCACACTCACTGGCACACTCACCAACACACTCACCAGCACACTCACCGACACACTCACTGACACACTATCCGACACACTCACTGACACACTATCCGACACACTCACTGGCACACTCACTGACACACTCACCAACACACTCACCAGCACACTCACCGACACACTCACTGACACACTATCCGACACACTCACCAACACACTCACCGACACACTCACTGACACACTCACCGACACACTCACTAACACACTCACTGACATACTCACCGACACACTCACCGACACATTCACTAACACACTCACCGACACACGCACCGACACACTCACCGACACATTCACCGACCCACTCACCGACACACTCACCGACACACGCACCGACACACTCACCGACACACTCACTGACACACTCACCAACACACTCACTGACACACTCACTGACACACTCACTGACACACTCACCGACACACTCACTGACACACTCACCAACACACTCACCGACATACTCGTCGACACACGCAACGACTCGCTCACTGACACACTCGCCGACACACTCACCGACACACTCACCGACACACTCACCGGCACACGCACCGACACACTCACTGACACACTCACTGACACACTCACCGACATACTCGCCGGCACACTCACCGACACACTCACTGACACACTCACTGACACACTCACCGACACACTCACTGACACACACACCAACACACTCACCGACACACTCACCGACACACTCACCGACACACTCACCGACACAGTCACTGACACACTCACCGACACGCTCACTGAAACACTCACTGACACACTCACCAATACACTCACCGACACATTCACCGACACACTCACCGACACACTTACCGACACACTCACCGACACACTCACCGACACACTCACCGACACACTCACCGACACACTCACTGACACACTCACCAACACACTCACCAGCACACTCACCGATACACTCACTGGCACACTCACTGGCACACTCACTGACACACTCACTGACACACTCACCAACACACTCACCAGCACACTCACCGACACACTCACTGACACACTATCCGACACACTCACTAACACACTCACTGACACATTCACGACACACTCACTGACACACTTACCGGCACACTCACCGACACACTCACTGACACACTCACCGACACACTCACCGACACACTCACTGACACACTCACCAACACACTCACCAGCACACTCACCGACACACTCACTGACACACTATCTGACACACTCACTGACACACTATCCGACACACTCACTGACACACTATCCGACACACTCACTGGCACACTCACTGACACACTCACCAACACACTCACCAGCACACTCACCGACACACTCACTGACACACTATCCGACACACTCACTGACACACTATCCGACACACTCACTGGCACACTCACTGACACACTCACTGACACACTCACTGATACACTCACCAACACACTCACCAGCACACTCACCGACACACTCACTGACACACTATCCGACACACTCACTGACACACTATCCGACACACTCACTGACACACTCACCGACACACTCACCGACACACTCACCGACACACTCACCAGCACACTCACCAGCACACTCACCGACACACTCACTGACACACTATCCGACACACTCACTGACACACTATCCGACACACTCACTGACACACTCACTGACACACTCACCGACACACTCACCGAAACACTCACTGACACACTCACCGACACACTCACCGACACACTCACTGACACACTATCCGACACACTCACTGACACACTCACTGACACACTCACCGACACACTCACCGGCACACTCACCGACACACGCACCGACACACTCGCCGGCACACTCACCGACACACTCACTGACACACTCACCGACACACTCACTGACGCACTCACTGACACACTGCCCCACACTCACCGACACACTCACTGACACACTCACCGACACACTCACTGACACACTGCCCCACACTCACCGACACACTCACTGACACACTCACTAACACTGACACACTCACTGACACACTGCCTCACACTCACTGACATACTCACTGACACACTGCCTCACACTCACCAGCACACTCACTGACACACTCACCGACACACTCACTGACACACTGCCCCACACTCACCGACACACTCACTGACACACTCACTGACACTGACACACTCACTGACACACTGCCTCACACTCACTGACATACTCACTGACACACTGCCTCACACTCACCAGCACACTCACTGACACACGCACCGACACGCTCACCGACACACTCACTGACACACTCACTGACACACTCACCAACACACTCACAAGCACACTCATCGACACACTCACTGACACACAATCCGACACACTCACTGACACACTATCCGACACACTCACTGACACACTCACCGGCACACTCACCGAAACACTCACTGACACACTCACCGACACACTCACCGACACACTCGCTGACACACTCGCCGACACATTCACCGACACACTCACTGACACACTCACCGACACACTTACCGACACACTATCCGAAACACTCACTGGCACACTCACTGACACCCTCACTGACACACTCACTGACACACTCACCAACACACTCACCAGCACACTCACCGACACACTCACTGACACACTCACCAACACACTCACCAGCACACTCACCGACACACTCACAGACACACTATCCGACACACTCACTGACACACTATCCGACACACTCACTGGCACACTCACTGACACACTCACCGACACACTCACCGAAACACTCACCGACACACTCACCGACACACTCACCAGCACACTCACCGACACACTCACTGACACATTTTCCGACACACTCACTGACACACTATCCGACACACTCACCGACACACTCACTGACACACGCACCGACACGCTCACTGACACACTCACCGACACACTCACCGACACACTCACTGACACACTCACTGACACACGCACTGACACACTCACTGACACATTCACCGACACACTCACCGACACACTCACCGACACACTCACCGACACACTCACTGACACACTCACCAACACACTCACCAGCACACTCACCGACACACTCACTGACACACTATCCGACACACTCACTGACACACTATCCGACACACTCACTGACACATTCACCAACACACTCACTGACACACTATCCGACACACTCACTGACACACTCACCGGCACACTCACCGAAACACTCACTGACACACTCACCGACACACTCACCGACACACTCGCTGACACACTCGCCGACACACTCACCGACACACTCACTGACACACTCACCGACACACTCACTGACACACTCACTGACACACTCACTGACACACTCACCAATACACTCACCGACACATTCACCGACACACTCACCGACACACTTACCGACACACTCACCGACACACTCACCGACACACTCACCGACACACTCACTGACACACTCACCAACACACTCACCAGCACACTCACCGATACACTCACTGGCACACTCACTGGCACACTCACTGACACACTCACTGACACACTCACCAACACACTCACCAGCACACTCACCGACACACTCACTGACACCCTATCCGACACACTCACTAACACACTCACTGACACATTCACCGACACACTCACTGACACACTTACCGGCACACTCACCGACACACTCACTGACACACTCACCGACACACTCACCGACACACTCACTGACACACTCACCAACACACTCACCAGCACACTCACCGACACACTCACTGACACACTATCTGACACACTCACTGACACACTATCCGACACACTCACTGGCACACTCACTGACACACTCGCTGACACACTCACTGACACACTCACCAACACACTCACCAGCACACTCACCGACACACTCACTGACACACTATCCGACACACTCACTGACACACTATCCGACACACTCACTGGCACACTCACTGACACACTCACCAACACACTCACCAGCACACTCACTGACACACTCACTGACACACTATCCGACACACTCACTGACACACTATCCGACACACTCACTGATACACTCACCAACACACTCACCAGCACACTCACCGACACACTCACTGACACACTATCCGACACACTCACTGACACACTATCCGACACACTCACTGACACACTCACCGACACACTCACCGACACACTCACCAGCACACTCACCAGCACACTCACCGACACACTCACTGACACACTATCCGACACACTCACTGACACACTATCCGACACACTCACTGACACACTCACTGACACACTCACCGACACACTCACCGAAACACTCACTGACACACTCACCGACACACTCACTGACACACTATCCGACACACTCACTGACACACTCACTGACACACTCACCGACACTCTCACCGGCACACTCACCGACACACGCACCGACACACTCGCCGGCGCACTCACCGACACACTCACTGACACACTCACTGACACACTCACCGACACACTCACTGACACACTCACTGACACACTGCCCCACACTCACCGACACACTCACTGACACACTCACCGACACACTCACTGACACACTGCCCCACACTCACCGACACACTCACTGACACACTCACTGACACTGACACACTCACTGACACACTGCCTCACACTCACTGACATACTCACTGACACACTGCCTCACACTCACCAGCACACTCACTGACACACTCACTGACACACGCACCGACACGCTCACCGACACACTCACTGACACACTCACTGACACACTCACCAACACACTCACAAGCACACTCATCGACACACTCACTGACACACAATCCGACACACTCACTGACACACTCACCAACACACTCACTGACACACTATCCGACACACTCACTGACACACTATCCGACACACTCACTGACACACTCACCGGCACACTCACCGAAACACTCACTGACACACTCACCGACACACTCACCGACACACTCGCTGACACACTCGCCGACACATTCACCGACACACTCACTGACACACTCACCGACACACTTACCGACACACTCACCGACACAATCACCGACACACTCACTGACACACTCACCAACACACTCACCAGCACACTATCCGACACACTCACTGGCACACTCACTGACACCCTCACTGACACACTCACTGACACACTCACCAACACACTCACCAGCACACTCACCGACACACTCACTGACACACTCACCAACACACTCACCAGCACACTCACCGACACACTCACAGACACACTATCCGACACACTCACTGACACACTATCCGACACACTCACTGGCACACTCACTGACACACTCACCGACACACTCACCGAAACACTCACCGACACACTCACCGACACACTCACCAGCACACTCACCGACACACTCACTGACACATTTTCCGACACACTCACTGACACACTATCCGACACACTCACCGACACACTCACTGACACACGCACCGACACGCTCACTGACACACTCACCGACACACTCACCGACACACTCACTGACACACTCACTGACACACGCACTGACACACTCACTGACACATTCACCGACACACTCACCGACACACTCACCGACACACTCACCGACACACTCACTGACACACTCACCAACACACTCACCAGCACACTCACCGACACACTCACTGACACATTATCCGACACACTCACTGACACACTATCTGACACACTCACTGGCACACTCACTGACACACTCACCGACACACGCACCGACACATTCACCGACACACTCACTGACACACTCACCGAAACACTCACTGACACACTCACCGACACACTCACTGACACACTCACCGGCACACTCACCGGCACACTCACCAACACACTCACCGAAACATTCACTGGCACACTCACCGACACACGCACCGACACGCTCACTGACACATTCACCGAAACACTCACCGAAACACTCACTGACACACTCACTGAAACACTCACCGGCACACTCACCGGCACACTCACCGGCACACTCACCGACACACTCACCTACACACTCACCGAACCACTCACTGACACACTCACCGACACACTCACCGACACACTCACCGACATACTCGCCGGCACACTCACTGACACACTCACTGACACACTCACCGATACACTCACCGACACACTATCCGAAACACTCACTGACACACTCACTGACACACTCACCGACACACTATCCGACACACGCACCGGCACACTCACCGACACACTCACTGACACACTCACCAACACACTCACTGACACACTCACTGACACATTCACCGACACACTCACCGACACACTCACCGACACACTCACCGACACACTCACTGACACACTGCCTCACACTCACTGACACACTCACCGACACACTCACCGACACACTCACCAACACACTGCCTCACACTCACCGACATACTCACCGACACACTGCCAAACACTCACCGACACACTCACTGACACACTCACTGACACACTCACTGACACACTCACTGGCACACTATCTCACACTCACCGACACACTCACTGACACACTCACTGACACACTGCCCCACACTCACCGACACACTCACTGACACACTCACTGACACACTCACCGACACACTCACCGACACACTCACCGACACACTCACTGACACACTCACCGACACACTCACTGACACACTCACTGACACACTGCCCCACGCTCACCGACACACTCACTGACACACTCACCGACTCACTCACTGACACACTGCCCCACACTCACCGACCCACTCACTGACACACTCAATGACACTGACACACTCACTGACACACTGCCTCACACTCACTGACATACTCACTGACACACTGCCTCACACTCACCAGCACACTCGCTGGCACACTCACTGGCACGCTGCCTCACACTCACTGACACACTCACTGACACACTGCCTCACACTCACTGACATACTCGCTGGCACACTCACTGAAACACTGCCTCACATTCACTGACACACTCACTGACACACTGCCACACACTCACTGACACACTCGCTGGCACACTGCCTCACACTCACTGACACACTCACCGACACACTCACTGACACACTGCCCCACACTCACCGACATACTCAATGACACACTCACTGACACACTGCCCCACACTCACTGACACACTGCCCCACACTCACTGACACACTCACTGACACACTGCCCCAAACTCACTGACACACTCACTGACACACTACCACACGCTCACTGACACACTAATTGACACACTGCCTCACACTCACTGACACACTCGCTGGCACACTCACTGACCCACTGCCTCTCACTCACTGACACACTCACTGACACACTGCCTCACGCTCACTGACAAACTCACTGACACACTGCCTCACGCTCACTGACACACTCGCTGGCACACTCACCAACACACTCACTGACACACTCACTGACACATTCACCGACACACTCACCGACACACTCACCGACACACTCACCGACACACTCACTGACACACTGCCTCACACTCACTGACACACTCACCGACACACTCACCGACACACTCACCAACACACTGCCTCACACTCACCGACATACTCACCGACACACTGCCAAACACTCACCGACACACTCACTGACACACTCACTGACACACTCACTGACACACTCACTGGCACACTATCTCACACTCACCGACACACTCACTGACACACTCACTGACACACTGCCCCACACTCACCGACACACTCACTGACACACTCACTGACACACTCACCGACACACTCACCGACACACTCACCGACACACTCACTGACACACTCACCGACACACTCACTGACACACTCACTGACACACTGCCCCACGCTCACCGACACACTCACTGACACACTCACCGACTCACTCACTGACACACTGCCCCACACTCACCGACCCACTCACTGACACACTCAATGACACTGACACACTCACTGACACACTGCCTCACACTCACTGACATACTCACTGACACACTGCCTCACACTCACCAGCACACTCGCTGGCACACTCACTGGCACGCTGCCTCACACTCACTGACACACTCACTGACACACTGCCTCACACTCACTGACATACTCGCTGGCACACTCACTGAAACACTGCCTCACATTCACTGACACACTCACTGACACACTGCCACACACTCACTGACACACTCGCTGGCACACTGCCTCACACTCACTGACACACTCACCGACACACTCACTGACACACTGCCCCACACTCACCGACATACTCAATGACACACTCACTGACACACTGCCCCACACTCACTGACACACTGCCCCACACTCACTGACACACTCACTGACACACTGCCCCAAACTCACTGACACACTCACTGACACACTACCACACGCTCACTGACACACTAATTGACACACTGCCTCACACTCACTGACACACTCGCTGGCACACTCACTGACCCACTGCCTCTCACTCACTGACACACTCACTGACACACTGCCTCACGCTCACTGACAAACTCACTGACACACTGCCTCACGCTCACTGACACACTCGCTGGCACACTCACTGATACACTGACTCACACTCACTGGCACACTCACTGACACATTGACTCACACTCTCTGACACCCTCACTGACACACTCACTGACACACTGCCTCACGCTCACTGACACACTCACTGACATACTTCCCCACACTCACCGACACACTCACTGACACACTCACCGACACACTCACTGACACACTCACCAACACACTCACTGACACACTCACTGACACATTCACCGACACACTCACCAACACACTCACCGACACATTCACCGGCACATTCACCGACACACTCACCGACACACTCACCGACACACTCACCGACACACTCACTGACACACTGCCTCACACTCACTGACACACTCACCGACACACTCACCGACACACTCACCGACACACTGCCTCACACTCACCGACATACTCACCGACACACTGCCAAACACTCACCGACACACTCACTGACACACTCACTGACACACTCACTGACACACTCACCGACACACTCACTGACACACTCACTGACACACTGCCCCACACTCACCGACACACTCACTGACACACTCACCGACTCACTCACTGACACACTGCCCCACACTCACCGACACACTCACTGACACACTCACTGACACTGACACACTCACTGACACACTGCCTCACACTCACTGACATACTCACTGACACACTGCCTCACACTCACCAGCACACTCACTGGCACACTCACTGGCACGCTGCCTCACACTTACTGACACACTCACTGACACACTGCCTCACACTCACTGACACACTCGCTGGCACACTCACTGAAACACTGCCTCACATTCACTGACACACTCACTGACACACTGCCACACACTCACTGACACACTCGCTGGCACACTGCCTCACACTCACTGAAACACTCACCGACACACTCACTGACACACTGCCCCACACTCATTGACACACTGCCCCACACTCACTGACACACTCACTGACACACTGCCCCAAACTCACTGACACACTCACTGACACACTACCCCACGCTCACTGACACACTAATTGACACACTGCCTCACACTCACTGACACACTCGCTGGCACACTCACTGACCCACTGCCTCACACTCACTGACACACTCACTGACACACTGCCTCACACTCACTGACAAACTCACTGACACACTGCCTCACGCTCACTGACACACTCGCTGGCACACTCACTGACACTGACTCACACTCACTGACACACTCGCTGGCACACTCACTGACACATTGACTCACACTCTCTGACACCCTCACTGACACACTCACTGACACACTGCCTCACGCTCACTGACACACTCACTGACACACTTCCCCACACTCACCGACACACTCACAGACACACTCACCGACACACTCACTTATACACTCACCGGCACACTCACCGACACACTCACTGACACTCTCACTGACACACTGCCCCACACTCACCGACACACTCAATGACGCACTCACTGACACTGACACACTCACTGACACACTGCCTCACACTCATTGACACACTCACTGACACACTGCCGCACACTCACCAACATACTCACTGACACACTCACTGACACACTCACCGGCACACTGCCTCACACTCACTGACACACTGACTGACACACTCACTGACACACTCACTGGCACACTGCCCCACATTCACCGACACACTCACTGACACACTCACTTACACCCTGCCTCACACTCACTGACCCACTCGCTGGCACACTCACTGGCATGCTGCCTCACACTCACTGACACACTGCCTCACACTCACTGACACACTCGCTGACACACTCACTGACACACTGCCTCACACTCACTGACACACTCACTGACACGCTGCCACACACTCACTGACACACTCGCTGGCACACTCACTGACACACTGCCTCACACTCACTGACACACTCACTGACACGCTGCCACACACTCGCTGACACGCTCACTGACACACTCACTGACACATTGCCTCACACTCACCGACACACTCACTGACACACGGCCCCACACTCACTGACACACTCACTGATGCACTGCCCCGCACTCACTGACACACTCACTGACACACTGCCCCACGCTCACTGACACACTCACTGACACACTGCCACATACTCACTGACACACTCGCTGGCACACTCACTGACACACTGCCTCACACTCACCGACACACTCACTGACACACTGCCTCACGCTTACTGACACACTCACTGACACACTGCCCCACAGTCACTGACACACTCACTGACACACTGCCTCATGCTCACTGACACACTCACTGACACACTGCCTCACACTCACTGACACACTCGCTGGCACACTCACTGACACACTGCCTCACACTCACTGACACACTCACTGACACACTCACTGACACACTCACTGACACACTGCCCCAAACTCACTGACACACTCACCGACATACTCACTGACACACTCAGTGACACACTGCCCCACACTCACTGACACACTGCCCCACACTCACTGACACACTCACTGACACACTGCCCCACACTCACTGACACACTCACTGACACACTACCCCACGCTCACTGACACACTGACTGACACACTGCCTCACACTCACTGACACACCCGCTGGCACACTCACTGACCCACTGCCTCCCATTCACTGACACACTGCCCCACACTCACTGACACACTCACTGACACACTGCCCCAAACTCACTGAAACACTCACCGACACACTCACTGACACACTGCCCCACACTCACCGAGATACTCACTGACACACTCACTGACACACTGCCTCCCATTCACTGACACACTGCCCCACACTCACTGACACACTCACTGACACACACACTGACACACAGCCCCACACTCACTGACACACTCACTGACACAGTCACTGACACACTGCCTCACACTCACTGACACAATCACTGACACACTCACTGACACGCTGCTCCACACTCACCGACACACTCACTGACACACTGTCCCACACTCACCGACATACTCACTGACACACTCACTGACACACTGCCCCACACTCACCGACATACTCACTGACACACTCACTGACACACTACCACACGCTCACTGACACACTCACTGACACACTGCCTCACACTCACTGACAAACTCGCGGGCACACTCACTGACACACTGCCTCACACTCACCGAAACACTCACTGACACACTGCCTCACGCTCACTGACACACTCACTGACACACTGCCCCACAGTCACTGACACACTCACTGACACACTGCCCCACGCTCACTGACACACTCACTGACACACTGCCTCACACTCACTGACACACTCAGCGACACACTCACTGACACACTGCCCCACACTCACCGACATACTCACTGACACACTCACTGACACTCTGCCCCACACTCACTGACACACTGCCCCACACTCACTGACACACTCACTGACACACTGCCCCACACTCACTGACACACTCACTGACACACTCACTGACACTGACACACTCACTGACACACTGCCTCACACTCACTGACATACTCACTGACACACTGCCTCACACTCACCAGCACACTCGCTGGCACACTCACTGGCACGCTGCCTCACACTCACTGACACACTCACTGACACACTGCCTCACACTCACTGACACACTCACTGGCACACTCACTGAAACACTGCCTCACATTCACTGACACACTCACTGACACACTGCCACACACTCACTGACACACTCGCTGGCACACTGCCTCACACTCACTGACACACTCACCGACACACTCACTGACACACTGCCCCACACTCACCGACATACTCAATGGCACACTCACTGACACACTGCCCCACACTCACTGACACACTGCCCCACACTCACTGACACACTCACTGACACACTGCCCCAAACTCACTGACAAACTCACTGACACACTACCCCACGCTCACTGACACACTAATTGACACACTGCCTCACACTCACTGACACACTCGCTGGCACACTCACTGACCCACTGCCTCACACTCACTGACACACTCACTGACACACTGCCTCACGCTCACTGACAAACTCACTGACAAACTGCCTCACGCTCACTGACACACTCGCTGGCACACTCACTGACACACTGACTCACACTCACTGACACACTCGCTGGCACACTCACTGACACATTGACTCACACTCTCTGACACCCTCACTGACACATTCACTGACACACTGCCTCACGCTCACTGACACACTCACTGACACACTTCCCCACACTCACCGACACACTCACTGACACACTCACCGACACACTCACTGATACACTCACCGGCACACTCACCGACACACTCACTGACACTCTCACTGACACACTGCCCCACACTCACCGACACACTCAATGACGCACTCACTGACACTGGCACACTCACTGACACACTGCCTCACACTCATTGACACACTCACTGACACACTGCCGCACACTCACCAACATATTCACTGACACACTCACTGACACACTCACCGGCACACTGCCTCACACTCACTGACAAACTGACTGACACACTCACTGGCACACTCACTGGCACACTGCCCCACATTCACCGACACACTCACTGACACACTCACTGACACCCTGCCTCACACTCACTGACCCACTCGCTGGCACACTCACTGGCATGCTGCCTCACACTCACTGACACACTGCCTCACACTCACTGACACACTCGCTGGCACACTCACTGACACACTGCCTCACACTCACTGACACACTCACTGACACGCTGCCACACACTCACTGACACACTCGCTGGCACACTCACTGACACACTGCCTCACACTCACTGACACACTCACTGAAACGCTTCCACACACTCACTGACATGCTCACTGACACACTCACTGACACATTGCCTCACACTCACCGACACACTCACTGACACACTGCCCCACACTCACTGACACACTCACTGACACACTGCCCCGCACTCACTGACACACTCACTGACACACTGCCCCACGCTCACTGACACACTCACTGACACACTGCCACATACTCACTGACACACTCGCTGGCACACTCACTGACACACTGCCTCACACTCACCGACACACTCACTGACACACTGCCTCACGCTTACTGACACACTCACTGACACACTGCCCACAGTCACTGACACACTCACTGACACACTGCCTCATGCTCACTGACACACTCACTGACACACTGCCTCACACTCACTGACACACTCGCTGGCACACTCACTGACACACTGCCTCACACTCACTGACACACTCACTGACACACTCACTGACACACTGCCCCGAACTCACTGACACACTCACCGACATACTCACTGACACACTCACTGACACACTGCCCACACTCACTGACACACTGCCCCACACTCACTGACACACTCACTGACACACTGCCCCACACTCACTGACACACTCACTGACACACTACCCCACGCTCACTGACACACTGACTGACACACTGCCTCACACTCACTGACACACCCGCTGGCACACTCACTGACCCACTGCCTCACACTCACTGACACACTCACTGACACACTGCCTCACGCTCACTGACACACTCACTGACACACTGCCCCAAACTCACTGAAACACTCACCGACACACTGCCTCACACTCACTGACACACTCGCTGGCACACTCACTGAAACACTGCCTCACATTCACTGACACACTCACTGACACACTGCCACACACTCACTGACACACTCACTGACACACTGCCTCACGCTCACTGACACACTCACTGACACACTGCCCCAAACTCACTGAAACACTCACCGACACACTGCCTCACACTCACTGACACACTCGCTGGCACACTCACTGAAACACTGCCTCACATTCACTGACACACTCACTGACACACTGCCACACACTCACTGACACACTCGCTGGCACACTGCCTCACACTCACTGACACACTCACCGACACACTCACTGACACACTGCCCCACACTCACCGACATACTCAATGGCACACTCACTGACACACTGCCCCACACTCACTGACACACTGCCCCACACTCACTGACACACTCACTGACACACTGCCCCAAACTCACTGACACACTCACTGACACACTACCACACGCTCACTGACACACTAATTGACACACTGCCTCACACTCACTGACACACTCGCTGGCACACTCACTGACCCACTGCCTCTCACTCACTGACACACTCACTGACACACTGCCTCACGCTCACTGACAAACTCACTGACACACTGCCTCACGCTCACTGACACACTCGCTGGCACACTCACTGATACACTGACTCACACTCACTGGCACACTCACTGACACATTGACTCACACTCTCTGACACCCTCACTGACACACTCACTGACACACTGCCTCACGCTCACTGACACACTCACTGACACACTTCCCCACACTCACCGACACACTCACTGACACACTCACCGACACACTCACTGATACACTCACCGGCACACTCACCGACACACTCACTGACACTCTCACTGACACACTGCCCCACACTCACCGACACACTCAATGACGCACTCACTGACACTGGCACACTCACTGACACACTGCCTCACACTCATTGACACACTCACTGACACACTGCCGCACACTCACCAACATATTCACTGACACACTCACTGACACACTCACCGGCACACTGCCTCACACTCACTGACAAACTGACTGACACACTCACTGGCACACTCACTGGCACACTGCCCCACATTCACCGACACACTCACTGACACACTCACTGACACCCTGCCTCACACTCACTGACCCACTCGCTGGCACACTCACTGGCATGCTGCCTCACACTCACTGACACACTGCCTCACACTCACTGACACACTCGCTGGCACACTCACTGACACACTGCCTCACACTCACTGACACACTCACTGACACGCTGCCACACACTCACTGACACACTCGCTGGCACACTCACTGACACACTGCCTCACACTCACTGACACACTCACTGAAACGCTTCCACACACTCACTGACATGCTCACTGACACACTCACTGACACATTGCCTCACACTCACCGACACTCTCACTGACACACTGCCCCACACTCACTGACACACTCACTGACACACTGCCCCGCACTCACTGACACACTCACTGACACACTGCCCCACGCTCACTGACACACTCACTGACACACTGCCACATACTCACTGACACACTCGCTGGCACACTCACTGACACACTGCCTCACACTCACCGACACACTCACTGACACACTGCCTCACGCTTACTGACACACTCACTGACACACTGCCCCACAGTCACTGACACACTCACTGACACACTGCCTCATGCTCACTGACACACTCACTGACACACTGCCTCACACTCACTGACACACTCGCTGGCACACTCACTGACACACTGCCTCACACTCACTGACACACTCACTGACACACTCACTGACACACTCACTGACACACTGCCCCGAACTCACTGACACACTCACCGACATACTCACTGACACACTCACTGACACACTGCCCCACACTCACTGACACACTGCCCCACACTCACTGACACACTCACTGACACACTGCCCCACACTCACTGACACACTCACTGACACACTACCCCACGCTCACTGACACACTGACTGACACACTGCCTCACACTCACTGACACACCCGCTGGCACACTCACTGACCCACTGCCTCACACTCACTGACACACTCACTGACACACTGCCTCACGCTCACTGACACACTCACTGACACACTGCCCCAAACTCACTGAAACACTCACCGACACACTCACTGACACACTGCACCACACTCACCGACATACTCACTGACACACTCACTGACACACTGCCTCCCAATCACTGACACACTGCCCCACACTCACTGACACACTCACTGACACACACACTGACACACTGCCCCACACTCACTGACACAATCACCGACACACTCACTGACACACTGCTCCACACTCACCGACATACTCACTGACACACTCACTGACACACTGTCCCACACTCACCGACATACTCACTGACACACTCACTGACACACTGCCCCACACTCACCGACATACTCACTGACACACTCACTGACACACTACCACACGCTCACTGGCACACTCACTGACACACTGCCTCACACTCACTGACACACTCGCTGGCACACTCAATGACACACTGCCTCACACTCACCGAAACACTCACTGACACACTGCCTCACGCTCACTGACACACTCACTGACACACTGCCCCACAGTCACTGACACACTCACTGACACACTGCCTCACGCTCACTGACACACTCACTGACACACTGCCTCACACTCACTGACACACTCAGCGACACACTCACTGACACACTGCCCCACACTCACCGACATACTCACTGACACACTCACTGACACTCTGCCCCACACTCACTGACACACTGCCCCACACTCACTGACACACTCACTGACACACTGCCCCACACTCACCGACACACTCACTGACACACTCACTGACACTGACACACTCACTGACACACTGCCTCACACTCACTGACATACTCACTGACACACTGCCTCACACTCACCAGCACACTCGCTGGCACACTCACTGGCACGCTGCCTCACACTCACTGACACAGTCACTGACACACTGCCTCACACTCACTGACACACTCGCTGGCACACTCACTGAAACACTGCCTCACATTCACTGACACACTCACTGACACACTGCCACACACTCACTGACACACTCGCTGGCACACTGCCTCACACTCACTGACACACTCACCGACACACTCACTGACACACTGCCCCACACTCACCGACATACTCAATGGCACACTCACTGACACACTGCCCCACACTCACTGACACACTGCCCCACAATCACTGACACACTCACTGACACACTGCCCCAAACTCACTGACACACTCACTGACACACTACCCCACGCTCACTGACACACTAATTGACACACTGCCTCACACTCACTGACACACTCGCTGGCACACTCACTGACCCACTGCCTCACACTCACTGACACACTCACTGACACACTGCCTCACGCTCACTGACAAACTCACTGACAAACTGCCTCACGCTCACTGACACACTCGCTGGCACACTCACTGACACACTGACTCACACTCACTGACACACTCGCTGGCACACTCACTGACACATTGACTCACACTCTCTGACACCCTCACTGACACACTCACTGACACACTGCCTCACGCTCACTGACACACTCACTGACACACTTCCCCACACTCACCGACACACTCACCGACACACTCACTGATACACTCACCGGCACACTCACCGACACACTCACTGACACTCTCACTGACACACTGCCCCACACTCACCGACACACTCAATGACGCACTCACTGACACTGACACACTCACTGACACACTGCCTCACACTCATTGACACACTCACTGACACACTGCCGCACACTCACCAACATACTCACTGACACACTCACTGACACACTCACCGGCACACTGCCTCACACTCACTGACAAACACTGACACACTCACTGGCACACTAACTGGCACACTGCCCCACATTCACCGACACACTCACTGACACACTCACTGACACCCTGCCTCACACTCACTGACCCACTTGCTGGCACACTCACTGGCATGCTGCCTCACACTCACTGACACACTGCCTCACACTCACTGACACACTCGCTGGCACACTCACTGACACACTGCCTCACACTCACTGACACACTCACTGACACGCTGCCACACACTCACTGACACACTCGCTGGCACACTCACTGACACACTGCCTCACACTCACTGACACACTCACTGACACGCTGCCACACACTCACTGACACGCTCACTGACACACTCACTGACACATTGCCTCACACTCACCGACGCACTCACTGACACACTGCCCCACACTCACTGACACACTCACTGACACACTGCCTCATGCTCACTGACACACTCACTGACACACTGCCTCACACTCACTGACACACTCGCTGGCACACTCACTGACACACTGCCTCACACTCACTGACACACTCACTGACACACTCACTGACACACTCACTGACACACTGCCCCGAACTCACTGACACACTCACCGACATACTCACTGACACACTCACTGACACACTGCCCCACACTCACTGACACACTGCCCCACACTCACTGACACACTCACTGACACACTGCCCCACACTCACTGACACACTCACTGACACACTACCCCACGCTCACTGACACACTGACTGACACACTGCCTCACACTCACTGACACACCCGCTGGCACACTCACTGACCCACTGCCTCACACTCACTGACACACTCACTGACACACTGCCTCACGCTCACTGACACACTCACTGACACACTGCCCCAAACTCACTGAAACACTCACCGACACACTCACTGACACACTGCACCACACTCACCGACATACTCACTGACACACTCACTGACACACTGCCTCCCAATCACTGACACACTGCCCCACACTCACTGACACACTCACTGACACACACACTGACACACTGCCCCACACTCACTGACACAATCACCGACACACTCACTGACACACTGCTCCACACTCACCGACATACTCACTGACACACTCACTGACACACTGTCCCACACTCACCGACATACTCACTGACACACTCACTGACACACTGCCCCACACTCACCGACATACTCACTGACACACTCACTGACACACTACCACACGCTCACTGGCACACTCACTGACACACTGCCTCACACTCACTGACACACTCGCTGGCACACTCAATGACACACTGCCTCACACTCACCGAAACACTCACTGACACACTGCCTCACGCTCACTGACACACTCACTGACACACTGCCCCACAGTCACTGACACACTCACTGACACACTGCCTCACGCTCACTGACACACTCACTGACACACTGCCTCACACTCACTGACACACTCAGCGACACACTCACTGACACACTGCCCCACACTCACCGACATACTCACTGACACACTCACTGACACTCTGCCCCACACTCACTGACACACTGCCCCACACTCACTGACACACTCACTGACACACTGCCCCACACTCACCGACACACTCACTGACACACTCACTGACACTGACACACTCACTGACACACTGCCTCACACTCACTGACATACTCACTGACACACTGCCTCACACTCACCAGCACACTCGCTGGCACACTCACTGGCACGCTGCCTCACACTCACTGACACAGTCACTGACACACTGCCTCACACTCACTGACACACTCGCTGGCACACTCACTGAAACACTGCCTCACATTCACTGACACACTCACTGACACACTGCCACACACTCACTGACACACTCGCTGGCACACTGCCTCACACTCACTGACACACTCACCGACACACTCACTGACACACTGCCCCACACTCACCGACATACTCAATGGCACACTCACTGACACACTGCCCCACACTCACTGACACACTGCCCCACAATCACTGACACACTCACTGACACACTGCCCCAAACTCACTGACACACTCACTGACACACTACCCCACGCTCACTGACACACTAATTGACACACTGCCTCACACTCACTGACACACTCGCTGGCACACTCACTGACCCACTGCCTCACACTCACTGACACACTCACTGACACACTGCCTCACGCTCACTGACAAACTCACTGACAAACTGCCTCACGCTCACTGACACACTCGCTGGCACACTCACTGACACACTGACTCACACTCACTGACACACTCGCTGGCACACTCACTGACACATTGACTCACACTCTCTGACACCCTCACTGACACACTCACTGACACACTGCCTCACGCTCACTGACACACTCACTGACACACTTCCCCACACTCACCGACACACTCACCGACACACTCACTGATACACTCACCGGCACACTCACAGACACACTCACTGACACTCTCACTGACACACTGCCCCACACTCACCGACACACTCAATGACGCACTCACTGACACTGACACACTCACTGACACACTGCCTCACACTCATTGACACACTCACTGACACACTGCCGCACACTCACCAACATACTCACTGACACACTCACTGACACACTCACCGGCACACTGCCTCACACTCACTGACAAACACTGACACACTCACTGGCACACTAACTGGCACACTGCCCCACATTCACCGACACACTCACTGACACACTCACTGACACCCTGCCTCACACTCACTGACCCACTTGCTGGCACACTCACTGGCATGCTGCCTCACACTCACTGACACACTGCCTCACACTCACTGACACACTCGCTGGCACACTCACTGACACACTGCCTCACACTCACTGACACACTCACTGACACGCTGCCACACACTCACTGACACACTCGCTGGCACACTCACTGACACACTGCCTCACACTCACTGACACACTCACTGACACGCTGCCACACACTCACTGACACGCTCACTGACACACTCACTGACACATTGCCTCACACTCACCGACGCACTCACTGACACACTGCCCCACACTCACTGACACACTCACTGACATACTGCCCCGCACTCACTGACACATTCACTGACACACTGCCCCACGCTCACTGACACACTCACTGACACACTGCCACATACTCACTGACACACTCGCTGGCACACTCACTGACACACAGCCTCACACTCACCGACACACTCACTGACACACTGCCTCACGCTTACTGACACACTCACTGACACACTGCCCCACAGTCACTGACACACTCACTGACACACTGCCTCATGCTCACTGACACACTCACTGACACACTGCCTCACACTCACTGACACACTCACTGACACACTCACTGACACACTCACTGACACACTGCCCCGAACTCACTGACACACTCACCGACATACTCACTGACACACTCACTGACACACTGCCCACACTCACTGACACACTGCCCCACACTCACTGACACACTCACTGACACACTGCCCCACACTCACTGACACACTCACTGACACACTACCCCACGCTCACTGACACACTGACTGACACACTGCCTCACACTCACTGACACACCCGCTGGCACACTCACTGACCCACTGCCTCACACTCACTGACACACTCACTGACACACTGCCTCACGCTCACTGACACACTCACTGACACACTGTCTCACACTCACTGACACACTCAGCGACACACTCACTGACACACTGCCCCACACTCACCGACATACTCACTGACACACTCACTGACACTCTGCCCCACACTCACTGACACACTGCCCCACACTCACTGACACACTCACTGACACACTGCCCCACACTCACCGACACACTCACTGACACACTACCCCACGCTCACTGACATACTCACTGACACACTCACTGACACACTGCCCCACACTCACTGACACACTGCCACACACTCACTGACACACTCACTGACACACTCACTGACACACTCACTGACACACTGCCTCACACTCACTGACACACTGCCCCACACTCACTGACACACTCACTGACACACTCACTGCCACACTGCCCCACACTCACTGACTCACTGCACCACACTCACTGACACACTGCCCCACACTCACTGACACACTCACTGACACACGCACTGACACACACACTGACACACTGCCCCACACTCACTGACACACTGCCCCACACTCACTGACATACTCACTGACACACTGCCACACACTCACTGACACACTCACTGACACACACACTGACACACTCACTGACACACTCACTGACACACTGCCCCGAACTCACTGACACACTCACCGACATACTCACTGACACACTCACTGACACACTGCCCCACACTCACTGACACACTGCCCCACACTCACTGACACACTCACTGACACACTGCCCCACACTCACTGACACACTCACTGACACACTACCCCACGCTCACTGACACACTGACTGACACACTGCCTCACACTCACTGACACACCCGCTGGCACACTCACTGACCCACTGCCTCACACTCACTGACACACTCACTGACACACTGCCTCACGCTCACTGACACACTCACTGACACACTGCCCCAAACTCACTGAAACACTCACCGACACACTCACTGACACACTGCCCCACACTCACCGACATACTCACTGACACACTCACTGACACACTGCCTCCCAATCACTGACACACTGCCCCACACTCATTGACACACTCACTGACACACACACTGACACACTGCCCCACACTCACTGACACAATCACCGACACACTCACTGACACACTGCTCCACACTCACCGACATACTCACTGACACACTCACTGACACACTGTCCCACACTCACCGGCATACTCACTGACACACTCACTGACACACTGCCCCACACTCACCGACATACTCACTGACACACTCACTGACACACTACCACACGCTCACTGGCACACTCACTGACACACTGCCTCACACTCACTGACACACTCGCTGGCACACTCAATGACACACTGCCTCACACTCACCGAAACACTCACTGACACACTGCCTCACGCTCACTGACACACTCACTGACACACTGCCCCACAGTCACGGACACACTCACTGACACACTGCCTCACGCTCACTGACACACTCACTGACACACTGCCTCACACTCACTGACACACTCAGCGACACACTCACTGACACACTGCCCCACACTCACCGACATACTCACTGACACACTCACTGACACTCTGCCCCACACTCACTGACACACTGCCCCACACTCACTGACACACTCACTGACACACTGCCCCACACTCACCGACACACTCACTGACACACTACCCCACGCTCACTGACATACTCACTGACACACTCACTGACACACTGCCCCACACTCACTGACACACTCACTGACACACTCACTGACACACTGCCCCACACTCACTGACTCACTGCACCACACTCACTGACACACTGCCTCACGCTCACTGACACACTCACTGACACACTGTCTCACACTCACTGACACACTCACTGACACACTCACTGACACACTGCCCCACACTCACCGACATACTCACTGACACACTCACTGACACTCTGCCCCACACTCACTGACACACTGCCCCACACTCACTGACACACTCACTGACACACTGCCCCACACTCACCGACACACTCACTGACACACTACCCCACGCTCACTGACATACTCACTGACACACTCACTGACACACTGCCCCACACTCACTGACACACTGCCACACACTCACTGACACACTCACTGACACACTCACTGACACACTCACTGACACACTGCCTCACACTCACTGACACACTGCCCCACACTCACTGACACACTCACTGACACACTCACTGCCACACTGCCCCACACTCACTGACTCACTGCACCACACTCACTGACACACTGCACCACACTCACTGACACACTCACTGACACACTCACTGACACACACACTGACACACTGCCCCACACTCACTGACACACTGCCCCACACTCACTGACATACTCACTGACACACTGCCACACACTCACTGACACACTCACTGACACACACACTGACACACTCACTGACACACTCACTGACACACTCACTGACACACTGCCCCGAACTCACTGACACACTCACCGACATACTCACTGACACACTCACTGACACACTGCCCCACACTCACTGACACACTGCCCCACACTGACTGACACACTCACTGACACACTGCCCCACACTCACTGACACACTCACTGACACACTACCCCACGCTCACTGACACACTGACTGACACACTGCCTCACACTCACTGACACACCCGCTGGCACACTCACTGACCCACTGCCTCACACTCACTGACACACTCACTGACACACTGCCTCACGCTCACTGACACACTCACTGACACACTGCCCCAAACTCACTGAAACACTCACCGACACACTCACTGACACACTGCCCCACACTCACCGACATACTCACTGACACACTCACTGACACACTGCCTCCCAATCACTGACACACTGCCCCACACTCATTGACACACTCACTGACACACACACTGAAACACTGCCCCACACTCACTGACACAATCACCGACACACTCACTGACACACTGCTCCACACTCACCGACATACTCACTGACACACTCACTGACACACTGTCCCACACTCACCGGCATACTCACTGACACACTCACTGACACACTGCCCCACACTCACCGACATACTCACTGACACACTCACTGACACACTACCACACGCTCACTGGCACACTCACTGACACACTGCCTCACACTCACTGACACACTCGCTGGCACACTCAATGACACACTGCCTCACACTCACCGAAACACTCACTGACACACTGCCTCACGCTCACTGACACACTCACTGACACGCTGCCCCACAGTCACGGACACACTCACTGACACACTGCCTCACGCTCACTGACACACTCACTGACACACTGCCTCACACTCACTGACACACTCAGCGACACACTCACTGACACACTGCCCCACACTCACCGACATACTCACTGACACACTCACTGACACACTGCCTCACACTCACTGACACACTCAGCGACACACTCACTGACACACTGCCCCACACTCACCGACATACTCACTGACACACTCACTGACACTCTGCCCCACACTCACTGACACACTGCCCCACACTCACTGACACACTCACTGACACACTGCCCCACACTCACCGACACACTCACTGACACCCTACCCCACGCTCACTGACATACTCACTGACACACTCACTGACACACTGCCCCACACTCACTGACACACTGCCCCACACTCACTGACACACTCACTGACACACTCACTGACACACTCACTGACACACTGCCTCACACTCACTGACACACTGCCCCACACTCACTGACACACTCACTGACACACTGCCCCACACTCACTGACACACTCACTGACACACTCACTGACACACTGCCCCACACTCACTGACTCACTGCACCACACTCACTGACACACTGCCCCACACTCACTGACACACTCACTGACACACTCACTGACACACACACTGACACACTGCCCCACACTCACTGAAACACAAACTGACATACTCACTGACACACTGCTCCACACTCACTGACACACTCGCTGGCACACTCACTGACACGCTGCCTCACACTCACTGACACCTCGACGGCACACTCACTGACACACTGCCTCACTCTCACTGACACACTCACTGACACACTGCCTCACACTCAATGACACACTCACTGACACAATGCCTCACACTCACTGACACACTCACTGGCACACTCACTGACACACTGCCTCGCACTCACTGACACGCTCACTGACACACTGCCTCACGCTCACTGACACACTCACTGACACACTGCCCCACACTCACTGACACACTCACTGACACACTGCCTTACACTCACCGACATACTCACTGACACACTCACTGACACACTACCTCACACTCACCGACACAATCACTGACATACTCACTGACACTGACACACTCACTGACACACTCACTGACACACTGCCTCACACTCAATGGCACACTCACTGACACACTCACTGGCACACTGCCCCACATTCACCGACACACTCACTGACATACTCACTGACGCCTTGCCTCACACTCACTGACCCACTCGCTGGCACACTCACTGGCACGCTGCCTCACACTCACTGACACACTGCCTCACACTCACTGACACACTCGCTGACACACTCACTGACACACTCACTGGCACACTCCCCCACATTCACCGACACACTCACTGACATACTCACTGACGCCCTGCCTCACACTCCCTGACCCACTCGCTGGCACACTCACTGGCACGCTGCCTCACACTCACTGGCACACTGCCTCAAACTCACTGACACACTCACTGACACACGCATAGACACACTGCCCCACACTCACTGAAACACAAACTGACATACTCACTGACACACTGCTCCACACTCACTGACACACTCGCTGGCACGCTCACTGACACGCTGCCTCACACTCACTGACACCTCGACGGCACACTCACTGACACACTGCCTCACTCTCACTGACACACTCACTGACACACTGCCTCACACTCACTGACACACTCACTGACACACTGCCTCACACTCACCGACACACTCACTGGCACACTCACTGACACACTGCCTCGCAGTCACTGACACACTCACTGACACACTGCCTCACGCTCACTGACACACTCACTGACACACTGCCCCACACTCACTGACACACTCACTGACACACTGCCTCACACTCACCGACATACTCACTGACACACTCACTGACACACTACCTCACACTCACCGACACAATCACTGACATACTCACTGACACTGACACACTCACTGACACACTCACTGACACACTGCCTCACACTCAATGGCACACTCACTGACACACTCACTGACACACTCACTGGCACACTGCCCCACATTCACCGACACACTCACTGACATACTCACTGACGCCTTGCCTCACACTCACTGACCCAGTTGCTGGCACACTCACTGGCACGCTGCCTCACACTCACTGACACACTGCCTCACACTCACTGACACACTCGCTGGCACACTCACTGACACACTGTCTCACACTCACTGACACTCACTGACACACTGCCACACACTCACTGACACACTCGCTGGCACACTCACTGACACACTGCCCCACACTCACTGACACACTCACTGACACACTGCCCCGCACTCACTGACACACTCACTGACACACTGCCCCACGCTCACTGACACACTCACTGACACACTGCCACATACTCACTGACACACTCGCTGGCACACTCACTGACACACTGCCTCACACTCACCGACACACTCACTGACACACTGCCTCATGCTTACTGACACACTCACTGACACACTGCCCCACAGTCACTGACACACTCACTGACACACTGCCTCATGCTCACTGACACACTCACTGACACACTGCCTCACACTCACTGACACACTCGCTGGCACACTCACTGACACGCTGCCTCACACTCACTGACACACTCACTGACACACTCACTGACACACTCACTGACACACTGCCCCGAACTCACTGACACACTCACCGACATACTCACTGACACACTCACTGACACACTGCCCCACACTCACTGACACACTGCCCCACACTCACTGACACACTCACTGACACACTGCCCCACACTCACTGACACACTCACTGACACACTACCCCACGCTCACTGACACACTGACTGACACACTGCCTCACACTCACTGACACACCCGCTGGCACACTCACTGACCCACTGCCTCACACTCACTGGCACACTCACTGACACACTGCCTCACACTCACTGACACACTCACTGACACACTGCCCCAAACTCACTGAAACACTCACCGACACACTCACTGACACACTGCCCCACACTCACCGACATACTCACTGACACACTCACTGACACACTGCCTCCCAATCACTGACACACTGCCCCACACTCACTGACACACTCACTGACACACACACTGACACACTGCCCCACACTCACTGACACAATCACCGACACACTCACTGACACACTGCTCCACACTCACCGACATACTCACTGACACACTCACTGACACACTGTCCCACACTCACCGACATACTCACTGACACACTCACTGACACACTGCCCCACACTCACCGACATACTCACTGACACACTCACTGACACACTACCACACGCTCACTGGCACACTCACTGACACACTGCCTCACACTCACTGACACACTCGCTGGCACACTCAATGACACACTGCCTCACACTCACCGAAACACTCACTGACACACTGCCTCACGCTCACTGACACACTCACTGACACACTGCCCCACAGTCACTGACACACTCACTGACACACTGCCTCAAGCTCACTGACACACTCACTGAAACATTGCCTCACACTCACTGACACACTCAGCGGCACACTCACTGACACACTGACCCACACTCACCGACATACTCACTGACACACTCACTGACACTCTGCCCCACACTCACTGACACACTGCCCCACACTCACTGACACACTCACTGGCACACTGCCCCACACTCACCGACACACTCACTGACACACTACCCCACGCTCACTGACATACTCACTGACACACTCACTGACACACTGCCCCACACTCACTGACACACTGCCCCACACTCACTGACACACTCACTGACACACTCACTGACACACTCACTGCCTCACACTCACTGACACACTGCCCCACACTCACTGACACACTCACTGACACACTGCCCCACACTCACTGACACACTCACTGACACACTCACTGACACACTGCCCCACACTCACTGACTCACTGCACCACACTCACTGACACACTGCCCCACACTCACTGACACACTCACTGACACACTCACTGACACACACACTGACACACTGCCCCACACTCACTGACACACTGCCCCACACTCACTGACATACTCACTGACACACGCACAGACACACTGCCCTACACTCACTGAAACACAAACTGACATACTCACTGACACACTGCTCCACACTCACTGACACACTCGCTGGCACACTCACTGACACACTGCCTCACACTCACTGACACCTCGACGGCACACTCACTGACACACTGCCTCACTCTCACTGACACACTCACTGACACACTGCCTCACACTCACTGACACACTCACTGACACACTGCCCCACGCTCACTGACACACTCACTGACACACTGCCACATACTCACTGACACACTCGCTGGCACACTCACTGACACACTGCCTCACACTCACCGACATACTCACTGACACACTCGCTGGCACACTCACTGACACACTGCCTCACACTCACCGACACACTCACTGACACACTGCCTCATGCTTACTGACACACTCACTGACACACTGCCCCACAGTCACTGACACACTCACTGACACACTGCCTCATGCTCACTGACACACTCACTGACACACTGCCTCACACTCACTGACACACTCGCTGGCACACTCACTGACACGCTGCCTCACACTCACTGACACACTCACTGACACACTCACTGACACACTCACTGACACACTGCCCCGAACTCACTGACACACTCACCGACATACTCACTGACACACTCACTGACACACTGCCCCACACTCACTGACACACTGCCCCACACTCACTGACACACTCACTGACACACTGCCCCACACTCACTGACACACTCACTGACACACTACCCCACGCTCACTGACACACTGACTGACACACTGCCTCACACTCACTGACACACCCGCTGGCACACTCACTGACCCACTGCCTCACACTCACTGACACACTCACTGACACACTGCCCCAAACTCACTGAAACACTCACCGACACACTCACTGACACACTGCCCCACACTCACCGACATACTCACTGACACACTCACTGACACACTGCCTCCCAATCACTGACACACTGCCCCACACTCACTGACACACTCACTGACACACACACTGACACACTGCCCCACACTCACTGACACAATCACCGACACACTCACTGACACACTGCTCCACACTCACCGACATACTCACTGACACACTCACTGACACACTGTCCCACACTCACCGACATACTCACTGACACACTCACTGACACACTGCCCCACACTCACCGACATACTCACTGACACACTCACTGACACACTACCACACGCTCACTGGCACACTCACTGACACACTGCCTCACACTCACTGACACACTCGCTGGCACACTCAATGACACACTGCCTCACACTCACCGAAACACTCACTGACACACTGCCTCACGCTCACTGACACACTCACTGACACACTGCCCCACAGTCACTGATACACTCACTGACACACTGCCTCAAGCTCACTGACACACTCACTGAAACATTGCCTCACACTCACTGACACACTCAGCGACACACTCACTGACACACTGACCCACACTCACCGACATACTCACTGACACACTCACTGACACTCTGCCCCACACTCACTGACACACTGCCCCACACTCACTGACACACTCACTGGCACACTGCCCCACACTCACCGACACACTCACTGACACACTACCCCACGCTCACTGACATACTCACTGACACACTCACTGACACACTGCCCCACACTCACTGACACACTGCCACACACTCACTGACACTCACTGACACACTGCCACACACTCACTGACACACTCGCTGGCACACTCACTGACACACTGCCCCACACTCACTGACACACTCACTGACACACTGCCCCGCACTCACTGACACACTCACTGACACACTGCCCCACGCTCACTGACACACTCACTGACACACTGCCACATACTCACTGACACACTCGCTGGCACACTCACTGACACACTGCCTCACACTCACCGACACACTCACTGACACACTGCCTCATGCTTACTGACACACTCACTGACACACTGCCCCACAGTCACTGACACACTCACTGACACACTGCCTCATGCTCACTGACACACTCACTGACACACTGCCTCACACTCACTGACACACTCGCTGGCACACTCACTGACACGCTGCCTCACACTCACTGACACACTCACTGACACACTCACTGACACACTCACTGACACACTGCCCCGAACTCACTGACACACTCACCGACATAC